>NW_021820761.1:0-209801 GCF_901001135.1 Rhinatrema bivittatum | reverse complement strand
AAAAATAACGTGATACACAGGCTTTCACAGCCAGGCACGCGCACACACACACAAGCAGGCTTCTAATCTCTCAGGCACGTACACAAGCAAGCTCCCAGTTTCTCTCACATAGGCACACAAGCGCTCTCCTCTCACTCATACAAGCTCGTATGCTCTTCCTCGCGCTCACCTACGAGCTCTATCTCCTCTATATATTTTTCTATGCTGTCTCTCCTTTGGGTGTGCAAGTGGCAGCAGTTACCTCCTTGAACCCATGCAGCATCACTCACGTGCGCGCACACATTCTCACATATGGTATTACTCACACGCATCAAACTCTCACACATGGTATTACTCACACACACCACTTCTCACATACACTACAATTCAAACTCACACAAGCTCTTACACTCTCTCTCCCCCCCCCCCCCAATGTGCATTTTGCTGGTGGCAGCAGTCTCTTTGCCCTGCTGCCGATGCCAGAGCCATATTCTCTTCAACTTGTGGATCAACTTTGCTACCTTCTCTCATAGGCCGTGTGGCCTGGGCCTGACAAGGCAATGTTCTCTCTTTGGCTGTGCAGCCCAGGCCCAACCCGACAACATTCTGTCTTTAGTGACAGGCCTGGGCCCAACTTGGCAACATTTTGTCTTTGGCTGCCTGGCCTGGACTCCGCCAGGATGGCTCAGGCCTGACCCAGCAATCTTTTCTTGAGCCACACAGCTGGGCCCAATGCAGCAATCTTCTGTCTTCAGCTGCAAGGCCTAGACCCACTTGGCAGCCTTCTTTCTTCAGCCCAGGCCCAGCTAGGATTGAAAAAAATAGCAGGGCTGCTGAGACTCGAACTTAAGAGTTGGGGCTCAGGCCCCGTGTGTCTGATGCTAATGAATCCCCTGCTGCAGTGCACGCTACCATAGGAGAAAGAAGAGGGGAAGAGAGGCCACCGTGACACAGTGAATCTTGCTGTGGCACACCAGTGTGCCGCAGCAGTGGTTGAGAAGCTGTGTAATAAGGGCTCAAATTAGCTCTGAATAAAAGACCTCAAATCAATAATCCATTGCCTGAGTAAATAACCAAGGTTTTACAGCTTTCCTAAATTTTAAATAATTCAACTCGGGACATACATTGTTTAATTGGCTAGAAGACTATAATGCATGTTATGTGCTAGTAGACCTCCAGATTACAGTCAAGGCTTATCAACTGAGAGCCATGGCTGTATCAATGGTTTGTCTGTGAGTTGTGCTTATTGAAGACATCTGCCAAGCTGCACCTTGGTTGTCAATGCAAACCTTCACATCCCATTACTGTCTGGACAATCTATCAAGAAGTGACAGTAAAGTTGGACAAGCAGTTTTGCATAGCCTGTTCACCCAGTAGTTCACGCTCTACTGTGGGTTCTGGATTGCTTATTCAGTAAATGCTCCACTGCAACTCTTAGCTTAGGACTCCCCATTTATCATGGTAATCAGCTCTGATGACAGAGAAAGCGAGTTGCTTATCATAAATTGTGTTCTACATAGGATGAATTAGCCATACTAAATACCCATCCGCCTCCCTGGAGAGTCGACTACCTAGCTAGAATATGTTCTAAAATTGACAGGGCTCACAAGGCAACACCTGCATGGGAACTCGCATACGCTCAGAGCAAAATCTCTGAGCTAGGAGAAGGGTCTGCTTGGTGCTGTCATACAATGTCACCCATGTTTCATGGATAATTTATTGTGCTGTCTGTTGAACACAGTTTACAGTAAGCAAATGTGCTTTACAAGGTATTGCTGCTTTAAATGGCAGTGAGGAAGCTTTTGTGGGATGCAGTTTTGCATTTCAAGAGTTTTTACCATGCACATGTCTGTTTATATTTCTAACTAGACGGATACTTGGAGTAGGCTGTTTGCTGTATAAGGGATCTGAAGAGAGAAATAACCATAATGTGAGAACATAATAAACATGCAACAAAGAATTCAATGGACAAAATACCTTGACCCTGATTGATCTAGGGATTTTCTCATCTCCCCCCCCCCCCCCCCCCAAAAGCTTCCTTTGTGAAAGATCCTAAAAATACTGAATTTTTTAAATGTTTGCTACTGATGGGTATTAACAAAAACCTTTTTTTTTTCCAATACACCAGGGCAGTAAATGGTTTTGACCAAGGACCGCTTACAGGAATAGGATCCACAAGGCCACCATCTCCTCCAGGCATGCTTCCTCTGAGCGTATAACGCTATATTTGAAATAAGCCTTTTCTCAAGTGGACCAGGGAAAATGCTTCTACTTCAGTTCTATTCACTTGAGCTGAACTTGGGACTGCACGTCACAGTATAGCAGCAGCAGCCTGCCTGTCACCACTGAAAAGACTCCTCACAGCATCTGCTTCACTCTTGTTCACAAGTTTTATTTTGTCTATTTACTCTAGTGTTTAATTTATCAGAGTTCCATGATATGCATGGGGGTCACATGGCCTGAGAGGAACGTATCCTCTTGGTGTGGGATACAGAAGATTCTCCACCCTAAAAAGAAGAATTTTTATTTAAATGTCATAGATTTCACTTACACATGTAGTATTTTAAATATCAGTGGAAGGCATCCTGCATTTTTCTTCCTGAAAAAGTTGTACGTTTTAGGGAATCCTGTCCTCGAAGGTGGTCAGAACTGGCTTGCTTATTTAAAAACTTACCTTGAAGCCACTATACATTGTTTATTTTTAGCCATCAAAACTCTTGTTTGTGTTAAACAGTGTTCAGCTAATCTATGTAAATATAGAAAATTTAGTTTTTACAGTGTCATGGGTTTTTCTGTGACTGGGTCACTTGTACATTAATATCTTTCAGGCTTTGTATTTGTAGGATCTCTCTGTATATGTGCCTCAGTCTTGGTGGATTTTGAAAAACCTCTTCCAAGAATGTTATGTTGATACAAAAATCTGTACAGTATATGTAATATATTTCATTAATTCATTTTGGCTTTTTTGGAGTTGGCTGATCCATCTACCAGGCTTGTCCATGTATACAGAAGGCCAGAAGATCACCTCATTATTTGAGATTTTTTTTAATCCTTTGGTTACTTCCATGCTGCATTGACTGTTTACATTTTTGTTTTATTGTACATACAGTACATCTCTAAACATAATACTTTTGCCTAAGATATTTGTACATAATTGGGCTTTGTAGTTTTATTTATTCAAAATCCTATATGGCATGTTCAATGACTAAAGGTAGTGTATCATACCTCAGTTGACACAGGATAACCCACTATCATGACGTGGAATTGGCAGTCTGAAACGGTGAATGTTTCAAAAATAAAGATCTTTTAATGGGAAACTGTGGATTTTGCAAATAAATAAGGAAGGTTCGGAATTTTATATTGACTTGAAAATCATTTAAAAGAAAAGCCCTCTGTTTAGCTTTGTTTCTGCAGAATGAAAGAAAATGTGTCGTATTAGTTCATGCTTTGTTCCCAGCACAAACTAATCTTGATTTATAAGAAACATTTCAGAATGACTTCCTAAACAGCATGCCTGTTTTTCTTTTAAAAATTAAGCTTGTCAAATGCTTTAACATTGTTTTTGTAGTCCATTTGAGATGCATTTTATTTCCTCCATTGCATAAACTTGAGGTGTTCTATAGGGAGGGTCATTATTTTCTTTTTGTTGCTTGCCATCATTGTAATCTGCTCTTGATCTCACCTTCCAGACGGAAAACACCAAGTAACATTTGGAATCTAGGTTTTCAACTCATTTCACTCCTTAGGATTCCTGATGGATAGCCCCAATCAGATTGAGCAGTTCTCTATATCTAATCATGCAGAATCAAGATACTCTGTTTCATCCCAACAGTCTAAATCATTTCTGTTTGTTCCTTGGATTCTCCAGTGAAAGTTGTTCAGGTTCTTCTGGCTTCTAGGAAGGAATCCTCCAGAAGATCTTATGGCTTTAAATGGAAGAGGGGTATCATCTTGTGTGATGGCAAGTTCTTAGATCCCTTTGTTTTCCCCATACAAAAACTGCTTGCCCAGCTTCTACATTTTTTCAGTCTGGCCTCAAAGTTAGCGCTGTGTTCATCTCTATGCGATTGGTATTAACTCTATTTCTTTACTAACCCTAGTTGAATTTATGCAGGGCTTAAACTGAAGGCTCCCATCAAGCCACCTGCTATGGTCATGGGACCTAAATGAGGTCTCCATGGACAAACATAACAAATAGCCACACCACTCCGGTGCAGCGCACTGTTAACCCGCATTTGGACGCGTGTTTTCGACGTGCTAGCTTTACCCCTTATTCAGTAAGGGGTAATAGCGAGTCGAAAATGCACATCCAACCACCCCGAAACTAATAGTGCCCGCAACATCCAAATGCATATTGATGGCCCTATTAGTTATTCCCACGTGATACAGAAAGTAAGATGTGCAGCCAAGCTGAAATTTATTACTCTTGCCAATTGCTGTCATTGTTTTTTTTGTTTACTGATTTTGTTTTGCTCATTTTTCAATTTGTATATTCTTTTTTTTTTGGGGGGGGGGGGGAGGTGGTTACCTTCTTTCATTCTAGATTTAAAATATATATAATTTTTATTTCTTTTTTACATTATCTCCAGAATGTCAGGGAAGTCTGAGATCGTTTAGGAGTCATTTAAATTATGTAAGTAATGCCACCAGCAGAAGGGCATGACTTATGCCTCAGGTATTTAGATCTACATCATGATTCTACAAACTGCAGCCCATGTGTAAAATGTTAGTAAGAAATCAACATATGAAATGTCATTAACTTCAGGAAAAGGTTTCCTAGCTAAAAGACTAGAACTGACTAGGTCAGAGTCTAAAACAGTCAGAGAAAAAAAGATGGACATTCTAAGTCCAACAGCAAACATTGCACCAATACTATAGTGCACAATTCATTGGCACCATTATCCAAAAACTATGGTGCATGGTTCATTGCTGCCATCATTGAAGAGATACCACACTGATGACTTGGTGCAGAGGCCTATGGTACCAAAAGATAAGTTGCCTGTGCCAAAGGTTTTGGCATGAAAGAAAGATGGCACTGAGCACAACAATGTTATCAATATGGTATCACCACCTATTTTAGTTTCTGAATCAGATATCAGTGAATGCTGTTTTGCAACTTTACTACCTCCCTTACCAGAAGCATGCCAGTTCCAGTTCATCCATCTACTTCAAAGCAGTCACCTCCAATTGTTGTTATTCTGGAAAAGCAACTCAACTTTTGATCTTCAACTACACATAATCAAAAATATTCTCCTCAGAAATCATCACTGCCTCCTTGTTGAAAACAAGACTACACATACAATTTGACTATGAGAATTCAAAAGACTCATAAGTAGGAACCCATTTATTCTATAGAACAATCCTTTGAATTATCAAATCCTTCCCTAGAACCTCAAAGGAGTAATACTCCTCCTGCAGATATGACATAGCCCATCTTGACTTTCAGTTTGAAGAGAGTAATGAGCAATTGGAAGATTTCCAAGGAGTGCTAAAAATTTATTCAACTGCAGAAACAAATCAAGGCAGTTTCAATGCACAAGGCATTGAAAGTTCTCCAATCCAAGATATGGAAAAATCCATTCTCACAGGACAAGCAGGATGGTAGTCCTCACATATGGGTGACATTACAGGATGGAGCCCAATCATGGAACACTTTTGTCAAAGTTTCCAGAACTTTGACTGGCCCCTACAGGGCATGCCCAGCATGGCACTAACCCTGCAGTCAGCAGGGGTCCCCCTTCAGTCTTCTTTTTTCCGTGCAGCAGTAGCCTCGCGGTTAAGGAGCTCTGCAGAGATTCCCGACAGGAATTTTCCTCACGGAATTACTAAAAGTTAATTTGCCCCACAGGGGGCCCTCCTTTAACTTTTTCAAGCTGTGGTACTCCGGTAAGTTTTTTTACCCGTTCTCCGTTGATTACTGTAGAGTTTGGCCCTCGCGGCCTACTAGCCGTCGACCTTACCGCGGCTCAATTTTTGCCATGGTGTCGGGGTTCCGTCGGTGCCCGGACTGTAATCGTACCATGTCCATCACAGACCTCCATAAAGTCTGTGTAATGTGTCTCGGACGAGAGCACGATGTCTTGACCTGCACCAAATGTGCCCTAATGACACCAAAAGGTCGCAAGGCCAGAATGGAGAAGATGGAACTTCTCTTCCGTGCTCAAACCCTGACTCCGTCCATTGCATCGATGTCGTCAGAAACCGGCTCCGTCAACTTCGCGCCAGTATCGACCACCGGCCGGTGACAGTCAGGCATCAACGACATCTCAGCCTTCTACACCCTCTACTCCCCCTCAGGACTGAAGGGATCGTAGAGACAAACATTGCCATCGGCATCGAAAGTCTCGGACCATCCAGGGAGCGAAATCATCGACCTCGCCATCGAGCCACCGTCGGAAGAAACCCCATCCAGAGAAGGCACCGACCTTTTCGGCGACCGGGTCACCAAGGCAATCCTCACCCAACAGGCTATCGGGAGCCGCGACTCCGCCTTTAACGGTGGTGGTCGCTCCAGCTATGCCTCTGCCTCCTTCTGTTCCGGAGCCGGGGCTGCTTGCTCCAGGTCTCCAAGAAGAACTGGACGGATGGTTCAGGAGACCATAGATGAGGCGATGCAACAACTCCAGGTTCCTCCGGCACAACCCGGTACCGACTGTGGAACCGCCCACCGACCCGATTCCGGCAGCATTGGCACCGCTGCTGTCCAGGATGGAAGCGCTCATTGCCGCTTTTCCACTGATGGACCCCGGGTCGCCCGCCGATGGCTCTGGTGCCCTCCACGCTTACTCTGTCATCGGCAGGAGAAACACTGTTCTGCATCCCTCCATCGGGAGTTCTACCTCAGCCATTGATGCCGATACGTCCATTGCCACCAGTCCAACCATCAGTGCCGATACGCCCGTCGGCGCCACCGAGCCATCCCTCTATGTCTGCGCCAGTGCCTTCATCTGTGCCTCCAATTATTCCTTCGGAGCCTAGACCAGGACCCTCTGGTATCCCACCACCCCGTTCTCCTCTAGTTCCTAGAGGGGCAGGCGCTGATCCCTATGATACCTAGACTGATGATTCCTCCCCCGACACAGATGATTTGCCTTCACCCACTGAAAATAGAAAGCGTTCTCCCCAGAGGACCTTTCCTTTATAAATTTTGTGAAGGAAATGTCTGAATTGGTTCCCTTCCTATTACAGACTGAACAGGATGATAGACATCAGATGATGGAGCTGTTACAATTCCTGGATGCCCCCAAGGAACTAACCTCCATCCCTATCCACCAGGTTCTTCTGGATCTCCTCAAGAAGAACTGGGAACATCCTGGTTCCATTGCTCTAGTCCACAGAAAAGCTGACACTACCTATTTGGTGGAGTCAGCTCTGGGTTTTCAGAAAACTCAATTGGAGCACCAATCTGTAGTGGTAGAATCTGCACAGAAAAGAGCAAAGAGATCAAAGCCTCACCCTTCTTTTCCCCCTGGCAAGGAACAGAAGTTTCTAGATGCCATTGGGCACCATGTCTTCCAAGGATCAATACTCATCTCCCGAATTGCCACTTATCAGCTCTATATGACCCAATATAATAGGGTCATTTTTAAGCAGATACAAGATTTCACAGATTCCCTGCCTCAGCAATTTCAAGATCAGCTCCAAACCCTAGTAAACAAGGGTTTTGAGGCAGGCAAGCATGAGATCAGATCATCTTACGATATCTTTGACACTGCTACTAGGGTATCTGCAGCCGCTATCTCGGGAAGGAGAGGGGCCTGGCTCAAATCTTCCGACCTTCACCCTGAGGTACAAGACAGGTTATCCGACCTTGTGTAAGAGATAATCTGTTTGGTGAACAGATTCAACGGACGGTGGCGGAACTTAAGGACCATCATGAGACCCTAAGACAGCTCTCTCTGATGCCTTCTGCCTACTCTTCAAAACAGCCCTTCCGAAAGGACTCAAAGAAGTCGTTCTTCCGCCCGAAGAAGTCCTACCCGCCACCAACCAGATCCCGTTCACACGAGACCTTTTCAAAAGCCCAGTCTCGTCAGACACGGAAACAAAAACCGCAAGCACCTCCTCAACCAGGTCCTGCTTCAGGTTTTCGATTTCTGCCTAGAGAGCAGCCAGCGCTTCCATTGCCTCACATTCCAGTGTAAGGTCGACTGTGCCACTTCAACAACATATGGCACTCACTCACCTCAGACCAATGGGTACTGGCAATAATTACTCAGGGTTACCATCTGAACTTTCTCTCCATGCCACCAGACTCCACACCTCTACCGACGTGGAGAACATCCGATCACTCCATCCTTCTGGATCAGGAGGTCTCCCCTCCTTCTCCAGTCCAAGGCAATAGAACCCGTACCCTACTCTCAGCATGGCCTAGGATTCTATTCCCAGTACTTTCTAATCCCCAAAAAGCGGGAGTTGTTCGTCCTATTCTGGACCTACGGGCCCTCAACAAGTACCTCCAGCGAGAGAAATTCAAAATGGTAACCTTAGGTTCGCTATTTCCTCTTCTACAACGAGGAGACTGGCTCTGCTCTCTGGACCTCCAGGACACATACACTCGTATTGAGATAACTCCATCTCATCGCAAATACCTGAGGTTTCTAGTAGGCCCCAAGCACTATCGGTACCGAGTGCTTCCATTCGGCCTAGCGTCTGCGCCACAAGTCTTCACAAAATGCCTCGTAATAGTTGCAGCCTTCTTCAGGACTCAACGTGTTCACGTCTACCCCTATCTAGACGATTGATTAATCAGGGCTCCCACTCAGCAAGCTGCTCTGTCGTCCCTCAATCTAACTTTACACACTCTAATCTCATTAGGATTTCTCGTCAACTACGACAAATCCTACTTAGTCCCATCTCAAACCTTGTCGTTCATTGGGGCAGACTTGGACACCTTGCAGGTAAAGGCTTTTCTGCCTCGACAGTGAGCTCTCACCTCTGTCTCTTGCGCACCAGCTGCACTCTCAGCACTCCGCGACTGCACGCCACTTTCTCATCCTCCTGGGACACATGGCGTCCTCAGTTCAGGTCACACCAATGGCCCATTTGGCCATGAGAGTCATGCAGTGGACTCTAAGGTCTCAATGGACTCAAAGCATTCAGCCCCTGTCGACCATTGTCCACGTAACCAACTCACTCCGTCAGGCTCTTGCTCTGGTGGAAAAATCAGATCAATCTCCTCCAAGGCTTGCCCTTTCAGGCTCCAGACCCTCAATTAACTCTCACCACCGATGCTTCCAACCTCGGCTGGGGAGCCCATGTGGCCAATCTGCAGACACAAGGATCTTGGTCTCCAGAGGAAGCCAAACACCAAATAAATTTCCTGGAGCTTCGAGCAATCAGATATGCTCTCAGGGCATTTCAGGATCACCTCTCAAATCAAGTTATCCTGATCCACATGGACAACCAGGTGGCCATGTGGTACATCAACAAACAGGGCCACACGGGCTCTTTCTTTCTGTGTCAGGAAGCTGCACAGAGATGGGCAGAAGCTCTCTCCCATTCGATGTACCTCAGTTTACCTACTTGCCTGGAGTGGACAATGTTGGCAGACAAGCTGAGTGCATCTTTCAACCGCACGAGTGGTCTCTCAACCCCTCAGTAGTGAACTCCATCTTCCAACAAGGGGATATCCTCAGATAGACCTCTTTGCGTCTCCTCAAAACCGCAAAGTAGAGAACATCTGCTCTCTCATTCGCAGCAAACACTCTCAGCCCAGCGACACATTCTCCCTCTTGTGGGCAACCGGTCTACTTTATGCATTCCCTCCACTTCCTCTTCTCTCGAAGACTTTCGTGAAGTTATGTCAGGACAAGGGAACCATGATCCTGATAGCACCTCACCTGCCACGCCAAGTGTGGTTTCCAATACTTCAGGATCTCTCCATTCGCAGGCACATTCCCTTAGGAAAGGACCCACTTCTTTTTTTTTTTTTTTAAATGAAATGTTTTATTATTAAGACAAGTACATGGAACATCAGATACCAGGCTCAGTAACAGTGTACCATGGCACTAATAAAACAAAAAAATATCAATAAAGGCAAGATCCATCCAATCTGAGGTTGACATATCATAAGAAACAGTGCAAACCTAACAACGCATGATATAGAGGTATAGAGAAAACTGAGTACATTAATACATGAAATAAAATAAAATGATGCCTGCTAGTAAACCACATGTTCTTGTCTCTGTTATCTATCTTACACCCCCCCCCCACCCCCCATAGATATGCTCAAATGGGTGTTGCGCTAATGTCTGAAACAGGGACACTTGACAGAGAACATAATGCCAAAGGGTGTAAACACGCTTCCCATGTGGCATAAAGAACGTTGTCTCTCAAGCTGTGGTGGAATTCGACTGAGTCGCCAACCAAGTGCAGTAGGGTGACCAAACGTCCTGAATCGCCGTATTTGCCTGTGGAGCTTGGCTGTAATTTCTGCCATAGTATATGTGGCTCAGTTTGGGCTTGCACCTGAGCTATCGATGGTAAAGAGGCAGTTTTCCATTTCTTGCAATCTCATTCCTAGTGGCAGTACAAACATAGTTCACTAGCCTGTTATGATTCTCTTTTCTCGGGATCATTGGGATACCCAATAGTCCATGTTGTGGTAATAGAGCCACCGAAACTAAACACAGCTGTTGAATCCAAGTCTCCACCTCCTGCCACAAGGACCGAAGTACAGGGCAAGTCCACCACATGTGGAAGTAGGTGCCGTCACTCTGACAGCCTCTCCAGCACAGATTAGACAACTGGGAGGACATCTGATGTAGACGGGTCGGATAGTAGTACCAACGAAAAAACATCTTTAAGGAATTTTCCACTAATGATGCTGCAATGAGGCCCTATCCCAGTCCCAAAGATATTCCTTCCCAGTCTGATGTGGAAAAAATACACTGTAAATCACGCTCCCAAGCCAAATGGCCTTCGTTTTCCCCCCTGATTCAAGACCCATCAAATTAGACAGACCAGACATTAACTTAACCGTAAAGTCTGCTTTCTGACACAGCTTTTCAAACTCAGAGGGCCCCAAGAGTACATGAGTAGACACCAAAGAATTTCTCGCATAATGGCACAATTGTAGATAGAAAAAGACATCACCTCCTCCAATCCATATCGTATTGTAAGTCTGGGAAGGGGAGTAAACCTTTAGCACCCATTACCTGTCCCCAGTTTCGTAGGCCTCTAGCCTTCCATCTGCGTGCAGCCATACTCCCGTATCCTGGGGAAAAGTCTGAATTCGCATATAAGTAAGTGATCTGTGTAAGGAGGAATAGCCTAGTGGTTAGAGCAGTGGACTATGAACCAGGAGACCAAGGTTCAAGTCCCGCTGTCGCTCCTTGTGACCTTGGGCAAGTCACTTTACCCTACATTGCCTCAGGTACAAAAACTTAGATTGTAAGCCCTCTGGGGATAGAGAAATACCTACAGTACCTGAATGTAAACCGGTGTGATATCTCAATTGAGATGAATGTTGGTATATAAAAAATAATAAATAAATAAATAAAATAATATTCACGTGTCCCCAATACTGCCCTCTTGCAGTTTCCCCAGTACTGAAGAGCTAGGTACACGCAGGTGTTCCTAGGCTCCCCCAACAGCTGTTGACTAAAGCAATACCATTGCTTTCGGTTAGCTTGCTTGTGCCAGTCAGCTTGCGCTCCAGATTCGGACCCCCATGCCACCCTGGGCTCTGTGTCTATAAAGAGTATGTCTAGCAATACGAGGGACGCTTCCCCCCCCCCAAACGTATATCAGCAACCTCCACTGCCATTGCGCTAGCATGCATCTAGGTATATCATTGGCAAGGTTTGAAACAAGTACAGCAATTTGGGGAGCATGGTCATTTTTACTGCAGCTAGTCTACCCAGCCATGAGGTCTATATCTATTCCACCACTCCTCCAACTCTCTAAGAATCGAGGCCCACAGCTTCCGTAGTTTAAGGGAAATAAATCTTGGGAAGCACCAATATACACTCCCAAGTACTTCAATTTATCTTGCACCCATTTAAAACGAAACCGTTGCTTAAGAAGTTGTGCAGAGGAGCTAGAGAGAGTAAAATTCAGGAGCTCTGATTTATCCCACTTAAGCCTAAAACCTGATACCCGACTGAACTCCTCCATAGCCTGTGTCAAATGTGGCAAAGATGCTTCAGGTTGGGTTATAAGGAGCAATATATCGTCTGCAAACATGGAAAGTTTAGAGGAGAACGCCCCCCACCTCCACTTCCTGAATGCCTGCATGATTACGATCAAGGTGGCAAATGGCTCAAGAAATATTGCAAAAAGAATCGGGGACAGCGGACACCCTTGTCTGGTACCTCGCCGCACCGGGAAAGTAGAGGAATAGCCCCCATTGCTTGTTATGCATGCTAACGGGTTTGAATACAATTGCTGGATCCATTGTATGAAGGTATCACACCAATTGCATTTTCCTCAATAGAGCAAAAGATATGGCCGGTGCACCATATCAAAAGCTTTCTCAGCGTCCAGCACCAGAGCCACTGCTGGTATATTACTCTTTTTTACCCACCAAAATAAATCAATTATTTGTGTACATTGTCGCTGGCTTGTCAGCCGGGGATGAAACCAGCCTGATCAGGATGAATAATTTGGGCAATGAAGCTATTCAATCGCTTGGCTAAAATTTTTTGCTAGTACTTTTAGGTCAATGTTTATGAGGGATATCGGCCTATAGGACCCACAGACGGTTGGGTCCCTTCCCGTTTAGCGAGGATTGTTATCCCAGCAGTGTTGGCTGCATCAGTAAATGATACCCCCTCTTTCAGTGCCAGGAACACTTGGACCAAGACTGGGGCTAGACGACGCGAAGGTTTGATAAAACCTGCCCATATAGCCATCAATGCCCGGTGATTTCCCTGGTTGAAGTGATCGGATAGCCCGAATAATTTCTTGTTCGGAGATATCCTTATTCAGGACACGTTGGTGAGACTCCTCTAACTTGGGGACCTGGGACGTCTCGAGCTATTGGTCAATATCGCCCTGTCTGATATCTTTGTCCATCGCCTAGAGCTCAGAATAAAATTGATGGAAGTGCCCCCTAATAGACTTATTGTCTGTTAACATCTCGCCATCCTTACTTTTAATCTTAATAATGGTGGTCTGGGCCTGCCTCCTCTTTAGAACATTGGCAAGTACTTTCCTTGCCTTGTTCCCCCTTCGAAATACTTTTGCTGTGTTAGTTGTAATTGGTGAGCGATATATGCTGCATCCAGGGAAGCTATACGATTTCTGAGATCTTGCAACTGGGGGAGGAACATAGGGGACCAGGATTGTTTGAGAGTTTTCTAGAGCTTGGAGCTGGGCCATCAGTTGGTCCCGTTCCTTTTCCCTTTGTTTCTTTAATAAGGCCCCCCTGGCAATAAATTTACCCCGAATAACAACCTTAAGGCACTCCCAGACAGTCACTGGATTGACAGCATCTGTATCATTATTAGGGATGTGAATCATTTTTTGACGATTTAAAATATCGTCCGATATATTTTAAATCGTCAAAGGCGATATATAATAGGAATTCCCCCGATTTATCGTCAAAAATGTAAATCAGGGGAAGGGGGAGGGGAGGGCGGGACAACCGGCACACTAAAATAACCCTAAAACCCACCCCGACCCTTTAAAATAAATCCCCCACTCTCCCGAACCCCCCCAAAATATCTTAAATTACCTGGGTCCAGTGGGGGGGGTCCCGGTGTTGTTCCACTCTCGGGCCACGGGTGCGCTGATAGAAATGGTGCCGGCGCTACCTTTGCCCTGTCATATGGCCGGCGCCATTTTGCAACGAGTATTGCAAAATGGCGCCGGCCATATGGCCGGCGCCATTTTGCATTACAGCAACACGATTCGTGCAGGAGGTCGTTCCTGGACCCCCGCTGGACTTTTGGCAAGTCTTGGGGTCAGGAGGACCCCCCCAAGCTGGCCAAAAGTCCCTGGGGTCCAGCGGGGGTCCAGGAGTGATCTCCTACGCTCGTGACGTCGGGGGGATAGGAACCAAAATGGCGCCGGCGCTACCTTTGCCCTGTCATATGACAGGGCAAAGTTAGCGCCGGCGCCATTCCTATCAACGCACCCGTGGCCTGAGAGTGGAATATCACACCGGGACCCCCCCTGGACCCCAGGTAATTTAAGACATTTTGGGGGGGTTCGGGAGGGTGGGGGATTTATTTTAAAGGGTTGGGGTGGGTTTTAGGGTTGTTTTAGTGTGCCGGAGAGTGGAAGATCACACCGGGACCCCCCCTAGACCCCAGGTAATTTAAGACATTTTGGGGGGGGTTCGGGAGGGTGGGGGATTTATTTTAAAGGGTTGGGGTGGGTTTTAGGGTTGTTTTAGTGTGCCGGTTTTCCGCCCTCCCCCGCTTTACGATTTACACGATATTTAAAAAAACAAAACTGCGACAATCCGATTCCCTCCCCCCCAGCCGAAATTGATCGTTAAGACGATCGATCACACGATTCACATCTCTACTCATTATATTGTAGATATTCCTGAATGTCTAAATCGATCTGGGTAACAAAATCAGGATCGTCTAATAATGAATCGTTAGCCTCCAGTATTTCGTACCTCGATCGTAGTCCCTCACCTGTAAGGTAAACCAAATGGGCGCATGGTCGGACCACAGAATAGGCTCTATGTCAACGTGCAATACCCTAGGTATCAATCCAGAATTTCCCATAAACATATCAATTCGGAATAGCTATTGTGCGGGGCAGAGTAGAAAGTATAGTTCCGCAATGTGGGATTGCGGGACCTCCATATATCCTGTACGCCAAAGCACCTCATCAACATTTTCAGTTCATCCCTGGCTTTTTAGGGTCTGAACTGGAACCCACCGAGGTATCTAGTCTTGGATTTAAAGTCATGTTAAAATCTCCGCCCAGAAGTAAGGTGCCTTCTACCCGGGATTGCAGAGTCAGATTCAAGGTAATGTAAAGTCTTGCTTTTGTGAGGTAGGTCCTTACAGAGATACCAAGGTATACAGTTCAGTCCCTATGCGAATTTTTACCAGAATAAATCTGCCAGCAGGGTCATCTTACGTTTCTTGAGCTCAAAGTGGCAATCCTTGTGTATTAAGATTCCCACCCAGTATACTTAGAAGCTACCGTAGCCGAAGGAAAGGACCCACTTCTGATCACTCAAAACGGGTGCCTCCGCCACTCCAATCTTCAAGCCTTTCCCTGACGGTATGGTTGTGAAAGGTTAATCCTTCAGCCACTTAACCTTTCTGAACCAGTTTCCCGTGTCCTGATTGCTTCACGGAAGCCTTCCATGAGAAAAATCGTATTCTTACAAATGGACCAGGTTTACGTTCTGGTGCTCTTCGCAGTCCCTTGACCCCTTTACCTGTCCAATCACGAAGTTTTTGGACTCTCTTTAGTACTTATCAGTCAAGTCTAAAAATGTCTTCCATCAGAATGCATGTCAGTGCGGTAGCCGCCTTCCATAAAGGTTTTGGGGATGTACCCATATCAGTACAACCCTTGTAACACGTTTTCTGAAGGGCTTGCTTCACCTCAAGCCTCCACTGCGTCCTCCGGCCCCTTCTTGGGACCTCAATTGGTTTTGGGTCGGTTCATGAAATCACCATTCGAGCCTCTTCAATCCTGTGATCTTCGCTATCTCATATGGTAAGTGATTTTACTTCTGGCAATCACTTTGGCTCGCAGAGTTAGTGAATTACAGTCTCTAGTTACCTATTTGCCTTACACTAAACTTCTGCAGGACCGGGCAGTACTCCGCACTCACCCTAAATTTTTTGTCTAAGGTAGTTTCGGACTTTCATCATCTCAATCAGTCCATTATACTACCTACCTTTTTTCCCCAGGCCCCATTCAATCCAGGAGAACAGGCTCTGCATACCCTGACTGTAAACGGGGTCTAGCATTCTACCTAGACGTACAGCTGCCCACAGGAAAACACTCAACTGTTTGTCTCTGTCCATCCTAACAAGTTAGGGCAGCCTGTGGGTAAGCAGACTCTCTCCTCCTGGTTGGCGGACTGCATATCCTTTTGCTATCAGCAAGCGGGCATTCCATTCTAAGACCGTGTTAAAGCACACTCTGTGAGGGCCTGGCGACTTCAGTAGCACACCTACGATCGGTGCCGCTTCCTGACATTTGCAGGGCTGCCACCTGGAGTTCTCTCCACACCTTTGCAGCCCACTATGCTTGGACAAGGCCGGAAGACAAGATTCCATCTTCGGCCAGTCTGTCCTTCGTCACCTATTTACACACATGACGTACCAACACCTTCCGGCTGCCTGTTAGAGTTCAGGATGCCCTCTGCCAAATTTTCATCCCAGTCCTAGTGCCTTGCACACCTGTGTACATTTGGTGCATTTATCGGACATATGTGAGGACCCATATGTGAGGACTACCATCCTGCCTGTCCTGTAAGAAAGCAAATGTTGCTTACCTGTAACAGGTGTTCTCACAGGACAGCAGGATATTAGTCCTCATGAAACTCGCCCGCCGCCCCGAGGTGTTGGGTTTGTAACATTTTCTTATTTATTTTTTGGCACTACCTGTAGCTTTTAAACAAAACTGAAGGGGGACCCCTACTGGCTGTAGGGTTAGTGCCATGCTGGGCATGCACAGTAGGGGCCAGTCAAAGTTTTGGAAACTGAAAAAAAGTGTTCCGTGATTGGGCTCCATCCTGTGATGTTACCCATATGTGAGGACTAACATCCTGTTGTCCTGTGAGAACACCTGTTACAGGTAAGCAACATTTGCTTTATCTGTACTTCAGTGGCTAAAAAGACATTTAAATACAGAATTTCAACAATGTCCATTCCAATCAAAAATTTCAACTCTAGTAATAGTCTGCTATGAGGGAAACAATTCAACAAAAGAATGAGGCTTATGGACAACATTGGTAACAAACAGTTCAGTCCTTGATGCTCCAGTCAAGAGTAACAGTACATTAATCCCAGGACAAGCAGGATGCTAGTCCTCACATATGGGTGACGACACTGACGGAGCCCTATCCCGGAAAACTTTCTGTCAAAATTTCTAGAAACCTTTGACTGGGCATCCTGAGGCATGCCATGATCCCTCGAGCCACAGGGGTCTCCCTTCAGTCTTCTTTTTTCCGTGAGTCATTAGCCTCGCGGTTATAGGAGTCCTGTGTGGTGAATTTTCACTACATAAAAAAGAGACATTACTGGTTGTATTGCTTCTCAAGTATCCTCTATGAACAGCAGCATATTATCTGCAAAGAGGCATATTTTGATTTCCCTTTTATCCACCTTAATACCTCCAAACTCTGTCTCACCTTTGCCACCAAAGGTTCTAAAGTTAGTACAAATAACGGGGAGAGTGGATATCCTTGATGAGTACTCCCCTTTTAGAGAAATGGCCCCTGAGAGGGAGCCATTCACCATAGATGGGCTGTGGGAACCCTATACCACAGTCTTATCCAATCTACAAAGTGACCCTTGATGCCAAATTTGTCCAGAACCCAGGAACATACATTCCCAATTTACTTTATCGAATGCCTTTTCCATGTCCCAAACTAAAACCCATAGTCCAGTTCTTCCACATTATATCAGAGATAGCTGCTAAAAAGTTTCCTAACATTAATAATCCATATCTGCTGGACACGAAACCAGTTTGATCTGAGTCCACAAGTAATGGTAGCACATCACCCCAATCTAGCAGCTAAAATGGAAGCCAGTATTTTTAAATCTACATTAAGCAGCAAGATTGGTCAATAAGACAGGGACCCTAGATCTCTACTTTTCTTTGTGAGCACTCTGACAACTGCTTGGGTCATATGAGGAGCATAAAACCCATGTGTTAGCCCATAATTAAACATTTCTTTCAATGGACTTCAACAGCTGAAATTGAGGATTTTATAAAACTCATTACTCAGACCATCCACTCCTGGGCCTTCCCCAGCTTTAGCTTATTGATAATTTGAAAGATCTCTTCATTGGAAATAGGCAAATTCAAATTGCCCACTAAGTTCTCCTCTAATATAGGAAGTGAAAGGCAGTGAAAACCCATCCCTCTTGAAGTGATCGGATCCTTCACCAGAATACAGTTTTTTGATATATTTCCTAAATACCTCCAGGATTTGGTTAGTATCTGTCAATGGGGATCCCTGTGCATCTCGTATGCCAGTAATGTTTACTGTTGTATCCCCTAACTAAATGAGACATCATTCTCCCTGCTTTATTTCCAGATTTGTAAAATTGAAAAAAAGAAAATTGGTAGAGCAAACTGCCTTGAGGTATAGCAAATAGTTTCAACAAAACTTAACCTCATCCATTTCTTTTTTTCACCTTGGCAGATAAAGGAGATATGTTCTCTTTTTAATTTTGCAACTTTTGGGATAGGTTCAGAATTTTCACATCTCTGTTTTTTTTTTTTGTTTTTTTTTTTTTTACATTCGCCATTGATCTCTCTCTTCATGACTGCTTTCCCTGCATCCCACAAAAGTGTTGGGGAGATATTAGGGGCTTCATTAAACTGTTTTATATTCCATCCACTTTTGTCTTAAGAATTCACAAAAAATCCAAATCTTCTTAAAAAGACCGGGGCCCATCCTCCAGGAATATCCATTGTGGGCTTCTCTACCAACCTTCAACTTTAGAAAACTGGAGCATGATCCAATATAATACATAGTGCCTATGGATGCCTGAACAACCATAAGCCCGGATTTTTAAAAGGCCTAGCCATGCACATAAGTCCCGGGGCGAGGCTCGAGGTCTCCGGTACGCGGCCATTTGCCGCTGTGCCGGAGGATCGCGTGCCGGCAGGCTGCTGGCACACGCAACCTGTGCCTGCTTCGAGCAGGCGCAAGAGGGTAAGTTAAAACATTTGGGGGGGGGGGTGGGCTAGATTAGGACTAGGGGGCGGGAAGATTAGGGGAAGGGGTAGAAAGGATAGATTAGTGGGGAGGGAAGTTCCATCCCAGGCCGATCCTAAATTGGAGCAGCCTGAGAGGGAACTGGGGAAGGCCGCGGGCGTCGGCGCACACAGGGTTGCACAATTGTGCACCCCCTTGTGTGTGCAGACTCCCGATTTTATAACATGCACGCACATTATAAAATCGGGTGTCCATGTATGCACGCCGGGTAGCGTGTGCACATTTTATAATCTACCCTATAGGAAACAAGTTCTCTGATAGAGAATATAATCTAGCCTAGAATAGCTTTGATGGGGATTGGAAAAAAAGGTTATAATCCTTCTCCCCCAGATGTAAGACATGCCATATATCCAGTACTGCCAATTTTTTTGTCACTAAACTCACTCCTCTGGTTCTCCCTTGGATTAGGGGTTCTAGTTGGTTGGCAATCCTTCCTGCTATTCGCCACTACATTTAATCTCCGCCTAGTACTAAGCCATAGTCAGCGAATCCCAGTATGACTGATATAAGGGTTGAAAACAAATCTGGAGTATAAATATTGGGCACATAAATATTCTCTATAATTATTTTTATCCCATAGATAAGACCAATCAAAAACAGATAATGCTCATCAGGATATTTAACTGTTTTTTTTTTCTATCTGGAAGGTAGGTCTTTGTGAATAAAGTGGCTACCCCTCTTTGTTGTCTAGAATAAGATGCATAGTAACAGCTCCCCACCCATCTTTTCTCAGCTTACGATGCTTTTCATCAGTCAAATATGTCTCTTGCAAACAAACTGTGTGTACTTTTGTTTTTTTCAGCAATGACAACATTTATCCATTTTATTGGACAATGGAGACCGTCAACATTCCAAGTCATAATTTTGAAATCACCCATTAAAGTAGATACGACATAACTTAGACTGTAAGTCTTTAAAAAATCAGACATTTATAATTTTCCATAAACCCTGCATCCCCCAGCCCAAGATGCAAGGATAAGGCATAAAATGATTCCAATCCAATTCTCCACAGTCTCTTTCCTCCATCTCCACCTATGAAAAACTTCACTCCTGTTGGCCTTTAATCATTTCTGGATCTTCTCCCCCCCGGGCAATAGCATTCCCCCCTCTACTCCCCTCCATCTTTCCTTGCATCAACCATCATACCCACAATAGCCATACCACTTGTACACAAACACAACTCCTAAATATTACTCCAAGGGGCCATCATCCTCCCCTCTCCAGCATCACTTTCCTCCTGCTTAGAGATCAGAAGATGGGCCCATAGGGACCCCCCCACCTCGTTCATAGTAAAATATTTTACATACAGCATTCTGAAATGTTAATAAAAATAACATACACACTTTGCTCACAGTAATAGATCGGAAAGAGACTTCTAAATGTGAAGAGCTAAAATGAAAAAAAACCCCAAAAAAACTGCCAACAATATTTAGCAACACTTTCATTACGGTGATCAGCAGCCATGTTTTATAGCACAGTTATAAAACAACTCATCGAGCTTCCTGGCAGCCAACTCTGACCATCTGGCTTGTAGTCGAGAAATAACCCCAGGTATTCAGGACCTCTCCGAGTGGTCAGCCCTAGTGTTGATTGCTCTTTCAGAATGTAGACTAAGTTGGAGATTCATCAGTGAAAAGCAGTGTTCTTCAGTACTTTCCCAATATATATAATTTTGGGGCATAATCCCATAGCTGGGTGATGAAGTTATTCCAGCCAAGTCACAAATGCAAATGCTGCCAGCTAGATTAGTAAACACATTCTGGAATCTCCCTTACAAATCCATGATCCTTATAACAGTTCCATTGTAAATATTTGAGACTCTAGAAACCAACCCGTCCTGAACTCAGTACCGTTAGCCTCAGTACACTATGTATATGATGCTAATATTTAATTGTATAAATTTGTAGATCCCAGCTATTTTTGCAGCTCCTGGAGAAACTTTTGCATCTGCTCTTTTTCCTTTAGGAAGAGCATCTTGCCCGCATGCTGAATTCATAGCTTTGCAGGGAAGAGCACAGAAAAGTGGACCCCACATTTATGTAGTTCAGAGCATATAAGTAAAGAGCTCTTTCCTCTGGGCCTCCACTTTGACCAAGAAATCATTAAATAGGAGGATCTTAATCCCAGGACATTCAGTGGAGCCTTTGGCATGATAAGCATTCAAAATTTGTTCTAACAGCCCAATTTAGAATGCGTGTGATTACCGGTCTTGGCCTATTGCTGTTCTCATGCACCAGCCCCACTATGTGCTTGCTCACATGTTGTAAAATATTTGCAAACCTACCACCTCTGGGAGCCACTTTTCAAAGAATTTGGGTAGATCTTTCTCTTTCAAAGTCTCCGGGAGACCAATAACCTGCACATTATTCCTCCAATTCCTATTCTCCTTGTCTTTAACTTTGGCCATCAACTCTGTGTTTTCTTTTTGGAGGGCAGCTATTTGCATATCTACCTGTGCTGCATGGTTTTCCTGGGCCAAAATTCTGTCCTTCACTTCCATCAGATGCATGCCTTGTGTATCTAGACTCTCCTTTATTTCATCTATTGTGAATTGGATTTCGGACAATTTGTCTTCCAAGGCTGCTGAGATGCTTTGGAGATAGTATAACCTCATCCGAAACCACAGCCATGACTTTCCGTTGCAGATCTAGGAGAGTCCGCCACCATCTTGGAATCAGGGAGCTGGTCTTTTTCATTGCCCTGGTCTACAAGACTTTCCAAACTGTAAAAGATTCCAGTGAGTGCCATTCAGCCTGCTACAGTATTTTAACTTTCACTTGAGCAAAAACACGAGCACAAAGCCGTAACTGATTATTACAGAGGGGGTCCCCGGAGCACACCAACACACGTTCACTCAGACCTCCACAATCACCAGAAGTCCCCCCATCTTTAGTCTTTATTATAAGATATCTTATAAGGAGCCGTTGCAGCTTACCCTAACAATGTAGAGTAAACCCCCAGTTCAGAGTTCCCAAGCCATTACAGGCAGTTAAGTAAGTCACCGCCCCTAAACTTACACACCAATGGGTTAGTTTGCATAACATTTTCCAACTGGTATTATATTTCATATATGCTAATAAGATTGAATTCTTGTAAGCCACATGATTTCTAATAAGTTCAACCCAGAAGGCAGAAATGAAACTTAATGCTGATCTTTGACATATTTTTAGCATTTCAACAGCTGTTTTTTTACCATTACAACTTGTCTGTCTTCTAGAGAACCCATTCAAAGAACCCTTACATTCCCCAATTGTCATATTCAGTTATTACAATATCATGCTCCAAGCTCCAATACCACTGGCCTCCACCCTGTCTCTTCTTAGGATGGCTCCATGCAGGCTCAAGCCCATGAAGGAATTAGGCTAGAATGCTTACCTGTCACAGTGGTGGAGGCTTTGGGCTAGGGTCAAGTTAGTTGATAATTTTTTTTTAATATTAATTTTTAATATTTACAAGTTAACCAGCCAAAAAACAGTGTACAAATACATGGTGGAATATAGGAACCACTATGTACATTCCAATACAGGTGGCATATATACAGCAGTTAGAAGGCGCTACCATACTCATCGCCATTTACCCACCGTGGGTGAACCACCCATAACTCTATCAATTATTAGAGTATACCAGCAAACTGCTAGCCTGGTTGTGGGCATATAGGGTTAACTCTTGACTCTGAACCCGCCCCCTGCCCTCCCTCCCACCCTGTCGATTGGGCGACTCTCCCAGGGTGATTGGCATGTAGATACCGAAAAAGCACACAGTTAAAAAGTCAAAATACAGTAGACGGTTGAACCTTATATCATACTAAAATTTATAAATTGGTTCTAGATCCAAATTTGACTGTAAAACCTATTGCATGTATTGCTTTGATTTGTTTAACATTTTATTGTAAAGCCTGTTGCTGCATTACTGTTTAATGTAAACCGAGGTGATGTTCTGAACGTGCCGCAGTATATAAAAATCTCTAAATAAATAAAGTCTGAGAAGCTAGAAAGCTGGTGTGCGTATGTATGCCAGAATCCAAGAAACCAGTAACATCTACTCACCAAGCCATCATAGCGGGCAAGTCCCAGAATGGTAATAACCTCCAACCCAAGGTGATTACCAGTTTAAACCCCTCAGCAGCCTGGTCAACTTAGGGATGTCGTGGGTTGCAGGTAATTTAAGGACCCCACACGGTCACCAGGTCTATTTTCTGTGAAGATGGATGGCAATGTATGCTATACATTTCATGCATACAGAGATGTAACAATTGCTTAAACCAGAGATCCCAGGTTGGGGCCGTATCATCTAACCACTTGGTTAAAATTGCCTTTTTTCCCCACCATTGCCGCTTTCGCAAGGAAACCCTGTAGTGTTGGGGTTCTGACCCCTGCTACCCGGCCACCAACCGGTGCTCCCAACAACCACAATCCAGGCTCCAGCGGGAGTTCAGAATGCCAAATAGTTGCACAAAAAGTTCGGATATCGGACCAAATATAATGTATCCGAAGGCATTCCCAGAAAACATGGTAATAAGAACCCGGTGTTACTCTACATTTTTTACACATAGGGGAGTCACACACAGTGAAGTGTGACGGCTTTGGCTGGAGATATAAATCCTTGCCATAGAATTTGTATTGAGTTTCCCTCAGGTCCTCATTGGTGGTGATAAGAGAAATATGGACAAAGCATTTCAAAAAACTCTCATAAGATAGTGTAAACGCAGGCCAAGACTGCCATTTTTGAAATAATGGTTGCAGATATTTACCCCACGGGACCGACGGCAATGCTTTGTAAAAAACCGATATGTTCGGACCCCTTGTCTTACTAGTTAAGAGGCCAACGAGCAATGCCGTGGCCTCTACTGACTTCCAATGTGTAGACAAAGTCCACATAAAATGTCTGCCTTGTAAATACGCGTAAAAATCTGTGTGAGGGAGCCTGAATTGTTGCTGGACTCAGAGAAGTTGTACAGAGTTCCAGCAAGAGGATGAATCAGTTGATACAGGTACTTGAGACCAGCTATTTGCCATCTTCTGAACGGCATTTCCCCTTCCCCTGGCAAGAATACTGTAATATTAGTATGTTGCAACATGGGTGTAATCCCCCGCGGTTGCTTGCATTATTTACAAAGCCTTGCCCATGTTTTCCTGCAAGTGGAAACCATGATATGGCTGCGTAACCCCTGTGGTACTTCCTTCACCTTCACATGTAGAAGGGTATTTAACGACACCCCATATCATGCCCTTAAAAGTGGATATGGTAAATAATAAGACGACTCAAAAATCCAATCTCGTATAAATCTTAAATTACATGCCATATTATATTTCCCCAAATCTGGACACCCCAGTCCCCCACTTTGACAGGGTTGCTGTAGCATGATTAGAGGGATGCGAGCTTTCTTACTCCCCCACAGAAAATTGCGTAGTGCCTGATTGAGTTTTTTGATGTGGGGAGAACCACAGAGGAAGCATCTGTAAGATATACAACCACTTGGGTAATAAAATGATTTGGTAAAGATGGACCTAACCCCTTAAAGATAACGTAGTACCTTCCATCTATTAAGGGTAGCTAAGGTGGAATTGAGTTGTGATTGGATATTTAGTGAGTAGATATCTTCTAGGGCCCTCAGAATCTGAACCCCTAAATATTTGATCTGGTCAGTAGCCCACCTAAGCGGGAACTGGCCCCTCCAGGTGCTCCTTACATTGTTCATAACATACATTGCCTCCGATTTTTTCCCTATTAATTTTTAAACCAGCAAAAGAGCCAAACTGAGCTTGCGTAGATAAGAGGTGCTCCAAGGAAATGTCTGGGTGGGTTATAAACACAAGGACAGAATCCGAAAAGCGGCCACCTTAAAAGTATGGGTAGCTCTCTCAAACCCCCAAATGTCTATGTGCCATCAGTTTGCGAAGCAGAGGATCAATAGTAAGGATATACAGTAGAGGGGACAAAGGACACCCCTGGCACACCTCCCTCTGGATATTTACCGGCTCTGAACACAACCCATTCACTACGATCTTAGATTGGGGTGACGTGTATAATAAATGAATGTATTGAATAAGGTCTCCTTCCAAGCTGAATCTTGCAGCGCAGAAAACATAAGACCACGACACCCTGTCAAAGGCTTTTTCAGAATAAAATCCGATCACCAGTGCTGGTTTTCCTAGTTGTTGACAGAACTGCATCACAGATAATAGTTTAACAATATGGCTAGTTGTGGTTCGGCCCTTCACAAAGCCCACCTGTTCTGAGATGGGGTATCACCAAAGCTAACCTCTCCGCCAGAATCTTAGCCAGGATTTTTAAATCACTGTTTAGTAGGGAGATTGGGCGATAAGATTCTGGCTTTAAAGGGTCTTTCCCGGCTTAGGCAAAAACAATGATGTGTGCAGTATTAAGGCCTGTCTGGAAACTGTTACGGGTGAGCCCATCCACATAAAAATCAGTCAGTGGGGCAGCAAGATGTACTTTAAGCATTTTATAAAAGTCGTAGGAAACCCGTCTGGACCCGGTGATTTTCCAGATGCCATGGAGTTAATAACTTGTAACACTTCATATGATTGAATGGGGCGGTTTAAAAATTCTTTATGCAAAGCGGTGATCCGGGGCAAAGGGAGGTCATGAAAGAACTCCCACTCCATCTTGGGAGATGGTTCAGGATCTGCTTTATAAAGGGTGGTATAAAATGTCCAAAACACTTCCCTGATATCCCCAATTCCCATCACCATATGTCCCAGTAAATTTTTCATGGAATGAATCAGGGTTCGTACTAAATTGGCCAATGGTCTCCCAACCTTATTACCAACTTTGAAAAAATTGTGTTAAGCTACTTGTAAAGCTTTACCTGCTCGGATTTGTAAAATTGTATTTAACTGATTGAGGTGGCTGGAATAGAATTTTTTATTGGCTTCCTTCGGGGCCGATAACCATTTTTTCCGCGCCTGCTTGGTCAGTGTGTCTAAGCGTATGATGTCCCTATTTAGACGTTTGTACCGTGCACTAGTGTAGCCAAGGATCTCTACCCTCAAAACAGCTTTTTCTGCTTCTTAAAACAGCTGTAGGTTGTTTACATGGGATGCATTGTTCTTATAATCCTGCTATTTTTCTATCAAGAAAGACAAACTCCTTGTCCCCCTTGAGATCTTGGGGAAATCTCCACAATTTAGTACCTACATTCTTGGGGCCCAAGGAGATTGTCATAGAAATTGATGAATGGTCAGAGATCACGGGGGTCTCCCACAGCTGCCCTGGTCACCTGATGAAAGCCTCATTGGCTAGTAGAATGCAATCAATTCTAGAAAAAGAATTATGGGTATTGGAATAAAAGGTATACTCCTTCTCAGTCGGGTGCAGTGTCCTCCGGATATCCATCACCTCTACCTGTGTATATACCACATCTGCACCTTCCCTCTTCTTCCTGATTTGAGCACCCCCCCCCCCCCCAAAGAAGATCTGTCTAACTCTCCGTCCATAACACAATTGAGATCCCCAGCCACTATTAACAGTCCCACTCTATGTGACAATAATACCCTTGTAAATTCTTTCAGATATTTCTGTGAGTTGATGGTGGGAGTATAAACATTGCAAATGGTAACCAATTGACCCTACCATCTTCCAATCACCAGCACATATCTGCCTTCCGGTCTGATATGGCGCATTCCAGCACAAAGTCAGTTGACTTATTTATGAGTATCGCCACTCCAGCCTTGCGGTGGCAGGCCTCCGCCTAATAACAAGCGCTCACCCATTCCCGGCGGAGTTTAAGGCTTTCCTTAGCATTTAGATGTGTTTCTTGGATCCACACTATATCACTGTGTAACCTCTTTAGATGCGACAGGACCTGTTTCCTTTTAATGGGCGAACCCATGTCGTGTACATTCCAAGATACCAACTTTACCATGAAAAGGAGAGAAGTGGTCATATTCACCTATGTAAAATATAAGAACAGGTAGGGGTAGAGGGTCCCAGCTCCCCCCCCCCCCTTCACCTCCAGATGAGATTGAAATGAAAACATGTGCCTAGTAGAGATTGTCATATGCAGCACACTTGCACATACACACGGTCTCGCAGTCAATCCTCTAAGCCAATCAACACACATCCATACCCTGATCACTACCCAATACTTGCCCAATTGACCCCTATACTATCACCCCATCTTCCCTCCCACCCCCCTACCCATTTGCATCCCCCCCTGAAAGTAAAGTATACAAGCGACCTGACTCTCCCACGTTAGCGGGCATCTGATCACGGAGAGCATGCTTATGGGGTGCCACAGCCCCCGTAGTTAACAGACCGGCTTTTACAGGCCTGTAAGGATGAGCCACTCATGGGCAACTTGCAGGCTCCGCCTGGGGCTAGCTGCATTCTCTGGCCATTGTCTTGGGCTACGTCCAGTAATAAACTCTCTCCAAAGTGTCCATCTAGAACCCGTGCCTAGCTATAGCCCAGTCCAGTTGGGCCAGCTGTAACAGCCCTATGTTGGAACTTGGTGCTGCCATATAGTACAGTGAAAACAGAGAGAAAAGAAAAATTTGTTTCACTTGAGTCACTAGAAAGTGTTCAAACATGTTGAAAGCCTCTCACTGCCTGCCTAGCCTCTTAAGAGTCTGGTGCCGCTCCTGCCAGTGTATTCTGCATGAATTTCTGGGCTTCATCTGGAACTGTGAAGCTGTAGATCTTCCCCTTCTTGCCATATTTTCAATGTTGCAGGAAACTGGAGGGCAAATTCGACTTTTTCAAATAACTTGGAGCAGATCTGTGAAAACTTCCTCTGTTGTCGCGACACATGGGCCGAATAGTCTTGTGTGATGCAGATGTGGTGGCCTTGTAGGTTAACTCCGGTTGTTTCTGATAGGCCAACCAAACGCGTTGATTGCTGAATTAAAAAGTTTTGCGATCATAATACGTGGTCTCGGATCTGTTGCCCTTCGCGATCCCAATCTGTGCGCTCTTTCAACTCTGCGGTCACCCCACAGATCTTCTAGGCCTACAGCCCCCAGGAGCCACTCCTCCAAGAACACCACAAGTCCCTTTTTGTCCTCCACTTCCAGAAGCCCCAAAAAGCATAGATTGTCCCAGCGGAGGTGATTCTCCAAATCGTCTATTTTATTTTGGCACTCTAAGAGCGCTGCTGCCTGAGTGCTGATTTTAGCTGTACTCGATCTGCCCTTCCTCCACCCCTACGATTCTTTCCTCAAGCTGATCTATTCTCGGGCAGATATCCGCAATGGAGGATTTTACCTCAGCTAGCTGTTGGTTAATTCCAGCTAGTTTACTATCCAGCGTGGAGTCCAAAGTTGCTTGTAAAGTTCAACCATGAGCGGGGTCGACAAGCAGCGGCCCCAGCTCGCCCGCTCCCGCTGCCATCTTGGGATCTGGGGCCTTCCCTTTGTCTCTCTTTTTCACGTTTCCCTCCTCTGCCGGCCATCGGTGGTGAAGATTTACTCATGTAGTGAACTATTGACATGAGCCAAGCTAACTCTGGAGAGTATCGCGATTTACCGGTATGTTCAGGGGGTCGATGCCGATGGATTTGTGGCTGTGGCACCCAGAGCTAAGGGAGAGCATGTCTTCCCTAGCACATCACCCCCACGTGACCCCCGATGTTAATTTGTAACATGTGGAATTCTATCTCCTGGGGGTAGGAGGGGGGAGAATATAAAAACAGGCTGACAGTTTCTAATTGGAGTGATCAGAATGTTCATTAGCAACAGGAAGTAGGGTTGATACTATAAAATTGGTGGCAGACTTTCAGTAGGAATTTAGCACACATTAATAGCCAAGGCATAAGAAAGTTAATGTAACTACAACAATAATTATGCTCATCAGTGTCTTTCCTAAACCGCTAAACTATTCAAGCATTAATACCTAGGAAGACCCAATTCTATTTTTATTGGATAAGCTGCAGCTCGTCAAGAAATAGAAAATATTTGGAAAACGAACATGACTAATTCAAATGGCAAATATAGAACAGTCATTGGGACAGTCGGTCATGGCCCATTAGAATACAGTGTCTTACTGCAGGTATTCCTAAGTAAGTGAAGCATCTTCTTGGGACTATCATACTTGTCAACACAAAGTTGCAATAGGAAATATTGATATGGAGAATCATTTGTAGTTTTGAATTCAAAATAGTCTCCCTTAGGGGGAAGGGGGCAGGTAGTGGCCAACAGTCTTTTGTCCACACTGCATGAAAAACCAACAATTAGTAAGTGTCAAAGAAGTGGCCTAGTATGTAGTTACATTAACATGTTTAGCATTAGTCCACAAACAAAAAGAACAATACAAATGAATGCTATGGTGGGGCTCTAAACCACTATTGAAGGCAACAGGCTGGGGAGGGTTATTATTATGCCAAAACACAAACCCAGGAGACTACTCCCTTGCTATAATTATTCATCTGTTTCTCTGTCTTGTCCAGTTATCTATATCACTTCCTAGTCTGATTTCATCTGCTTCTTAGCCTACTGCAGATTTTAACATGTGAAGTATGAATCCAGGCTCTTTTCCTTTACTTTCCCAGCATGGTTTTAAAGCATTCGGTAACAGGTGGTTTTGGATAAGCACCTGGCTGCATTTCATGTATAATATTGACTCAATGTTTCATAGAAACATGGCAGCAGAAAAAGACTGTGTGGCTCATCTAGTCTGCCCATCCATCCAGTTAATTTAGCCTTATTATTTATTTTAATTTTATTTATTTAAACAGTTTTATATATCGACAACTGTTTGCACATCGTGTCGGTTTACATGTAATTAAAACCAAGGTATATATAGGCAATGCCTTTACAAGGAACAGAGAACAATAAAACGCAGTAACAAAAACAAAAATTAGATAAATTAGAAGACAGGGTTCAACTGGGAGAGACATAAGTAAGGGGCAGGGAAAGTGTAAAAACGATAACAAAAAGGAAAAGGTTATGTACAAGGTTCAGCGATACATTTGTTATGTACAAGGTTCAGCTATGCATTCGTATATATTTCTGGTTCTTGTTTGGGGGGAAGGAGACGGGAGGGGGGCTATAGAGGGCAAATGTTAGAGGTGGGTCATAGAGGGGGAGGGTTAGTAAGTGATGATGAGGGGGGGTAGGCTTGGAGGAAGAGCCAGGTTTTGAGTTTCTTTTTGAAATTGGGTGTGGAGGTTTCAGTGCGTAGGTCAAGAGGCATGGAGTTCCAGAGGGTGGGGCCGGCGAGAGAAAGGGCTCTGTTGGTTGTGGAAATAAGTCTAGTAGATTTTATGGAGGGAGAAACTAGAGTTCCACGGAGGGAGGAATGAGTAGGTCTTGTGGAGGTGCGAGGGAGGAATGGTGGGTTTAAGCAGTTGTAATGTTCGTTGGTGATGCTCTTGTGAATGAGGGTAAGGGTTTTGTAAATGATGCGTGATTGAATGGGAAGCCAGTGGAGATCAATGAGAGTGGGAGTGATGTGGTCTTTCTTGTTGACATTTGTGAGGATGCGTGCAGTAGCGTTCTGAAGGAGTTGTAAAGGTTTGATGTAGGAGGCAGGGAGGCCAAGGAGGAGAGCGTTGCAGTAATCAATCTTCGAGAAAATTATAGATTGGAGTACAGTACGGAAATCAGAGAAATAGAGAAGGGGTTTGAGTTTTTTAAGGGTTTGTAGTTTGAAATAGCAGTTGCTGAAGATAGATTTGATGTAAGGTTTGAAGGTGAGTTGGTTATCGAGTATAACACCCAGGTTCCGTGTATTGGATGGGAAAGTGGTAGAGGAGAGGGTGGAGGGTATGGGTATTGACAAATGTTTGGAAGAGATGAGAAGGAGTTCAGTTTTTTTGGGGATTGAGGGATAGGTGCATGTCAGTGAGGAGCTGGTTGATGGAGGCAAGAATAGTGTCCCAGTTTTGGAGTGCGGTGAGAATGGAATTTGTGAAGGGGATGAGGATTTGCACATCATCTGCATAGATGAAGTGTGTAACACCAAGGTTGGAGAGGAGGTTGGTAAGAGGGAGCATATAAATGTTAAATAGGGTGGAAGAGAGGGAGGATCCTTGGGGGACACCACAGTCTAGATTTACAGGTGAGGATTCAAATAAACTTATAATTCAAATAAACTTATAATTCCCATCACTTCCTTAGAGATGCAGTGCAGTATTGACTTGCTGATATATCTTAGAAATAGCTTGTTAATAGGCTGCAATATGAAGTCCTGAAATCTGTTAAATCATATTCCATCAGGTTCACTCCTGAAGCTGAGGATACTGGCTTGGGGCACACTCAGCAATCAAATGACTCAGATAGGCTGTTCTGGCTGCAGTACTCACAAACAAGAACATTTTTAGCACTTCTGATCAGGGTAAACTAAGTTTATTTTATGCTTTAGTCAGTCTACTTTTAATGATTTAGTTAATTCTTCCAGTTTGGCTAGTGAAGTCTGTGTTTCATACCCATATGCAGTGGCCATTTGTTCAATAACCTACTTATGAAATTCAGGTCTTTGGTCATCATCAATACACAGGTACATCTCAGTGAAGAATATATTCCTTGAGTAATAGTAGTAGTTATTCTGGTAGCAGTGTTAGATAGGCCTCTGTTCACTATTTGTAGTCCTGAGCTTAGAGTCTACTTGCAATTGCATAAAGAGGACCTTAGTCTGCTGATAAACTCTGGTATTTGATGAAATGCGTAGTGTATGCATAATACAAATAGAAACATAAGAACATAAGAAATTGCCATGCTGGGTCAGACCAAGGGTCCATCAAGCCCAGCATCCTGTTTCCAACAGAGGCCAAACCAGGCCACAAGAACCTGGCAAGTACCCAATCACCAAGAAAATCCCATGCAATTGATGCCTGGTTATTCAGACGTGCCTACCCAGAATAGAACCTTGCAATCCCTTGCAATTGATGCCTGGTTATTCAGACGTGCCTACCCTGAATAGAACCTTGTTTACCCACCTCCCCCCTAGACTGCTGCCCCGAGATATTGTATATCAAGTCTCTACTGAGTTACCTCTTGTTGTTTTTAACTATTCCTTCCATGCTGTTCTCAGGTTATCCCCCCTCCCAGTTACGCTACCCTGTTATCATGTAATTTCAGCTCTGCTGTTTATTTGTGAACCGGTATGATGTCCCTACTAATACCGGTATATAAAAGATGTTAAATAAATAAATGCCAGTAATAGCAGAGGCCATTCCCTAAGTCAGCCTGATTAATAGCAGTTAATGGACTTCTCCTCCAAGAACTTATCGAAACCTTTTTTAAACCCAGCTACACTAACTGCATCAACCACATCCTCTGGCAACAAATTCCAGAGCTTAATTGTATGTTGAATGAAAAATAATTTTCTCTGATTAGTCTTAAATGTGCTACTTGCTAACTTCATGGAGTGCCCCCCTAGTCCTTCTATTTCCAAAAGTGTAAATAACCGATTCACATCTACTCGTTCAAGACCTCTCATGATTTAAAGACCTCTATCATATCCACCCCCCCCCCCCCCCCAGCTGTTTCTTCTCCAAGCTGAACAGCCCTAACCTCTTCAGCCTTTCCTCAAAGGGGAGCCGTTCCATTTCCTTTATCATTTTGGTTGCCCTTCTCTGTACCTTCTCCATCGCAACTACATCTTTTTGAGATGTGGCAACCAGAACTGTACACAGTATTCAAGGTATGGTCTCACCATGCAGCGATAGAGGCATTATGACATTTTCCGTTTTATTAATCATTCCCTTCCTAATAATTCCTAACATTGTTTGCTTTTTTTGACTGCTGCAGCACATTGAGCCAACGATTTCAATGTATTATCCACTATGATGCCTAGATCTTTTTCCTGGGTGGTAGCTCCTAATATGGAACCTAACATCATAGGGTTATTTTTCCCTATATGCAATACCTTGTACTTGTCCACATTAAATTTCATCTGCTATTTGGATGCCCAAACTTCCAGTCTCGCAAGGTCCTCCTGCAATGTATCACAATCCGCTTGTGATTTAACTACTCTGAATAATTTTGTATCATCCGCAAATTTTATAACCTCACTCATTGTATTCCTTTCCAGATCATTTATAAATATATTGAAAACCACTGGTCCAACTACAGATCTCTGAGACACTCCACTGTTTACCCTTTTCCACTGAGAAAATTGACCATTAATCCTACTGTTTCCTGTCTTTTAAGCAGTTTGTAATCCTCAAAAGGACGTCACCTTCTATCCCATGACTTTTTAATTTTCTTAGCAGCCTCTCATGAGAGACTTTGTCAAACACCTTCTGAAAATCTAAATACACTACATCTACCGGTTCACCTTTATCCACGATTATTAACCTCTTAAAAAAAAAAAAGATTTCTTAGGCAAGACTTCCCTTGACTGTGTTCCATTAAATCATGTCTTTCTTTATGCTCTATGATTTTGATCTTTAGAATAGTTTCCACTATTTTTCCCAGCACTGAAATCAGGCTCACTGGTCTATAGTTTCCCGGATCGCCCCGGAGCCCTTTTTAAATATTGGGGTTATAAATTTTGCTCCACTGGCTCAGACCTTATGAAAAGCAACTTCTCTTTTCAGCCACATGTTCCATTTCATAAGATTTTTGATCTTGAAAGTAGTAATCCATGGTGAATTATTTACTTTAGTAAATGTTTGTGCGCCCAATATGGCTCAGGGTGCTTTCTGAACTCTCTCCAATACTCTTACAGGTTGGGTGGAAGGTCACTTATTGATTGGGGGTAATTTAAATTTAACCCAATCCTCTTTCTTGGATAATTCAGGAGGCAACCCGCTTGTAGAGATCTATATGAAGGAAATGATCTCTAAGTGGAAACTGATTGATATTTGGCATCTGAGAAACTCCACTATGAGAGATTAGTCCTTTTTCTCCAAACCACATTCCTCTTATTCAAGGATAGATTACTTCCTGATAGATTTATTTATTATTTATTTATTTTAAGTTTTTCTATACCGGCATTCGCGATGAGTATCGCATCATGTCGGTTTACAATTAACAAGTGAAGAGGTAACAAGAGGTCATAAATAACAATAAATAACAAAAATTAAAAAAGGTAGTAGTAAAGTAACAATATACAAGTGAAAGTTAAGGGTTGCAGTTACAATAAAACAGGGTAGTAATAACTTGGAACAGAGAAAAGAAGCTGGGGTTTTTAACTAGATACATATGATACATATATGCATATCAATGCATTTGAGGTAATAACAAATTGCCCTAATGCTGTGGAGTTAATTTCTATGTTAAGGTAAAGTCAGAGTGATTAGTCAAAGACTGATTAAGGTTCAGTTTAGGTCAGGAAATGCTTTCATAAAAAGCCATGTTTTGAGTCTTTTCCTGAAAGTGGGGAGGCAGGGTTCCTGTCGCAAATCTGGTGGGATGGAGTTCCACAGTGATGTCCTGCGGTGGAGAAAGCCCTGTCTCTGGCTGTTATGTGTCGCATAGTTTTGGAATGTGGTATTTGTAAGGATTCTTTGTAGGACTCTCTGATTGGTCTATTTGAAGTAAATATTTGAGAGGAATTGAAGGTTGAGCTGAGAGTGTTGATGTATGGTTTTGTAAATAATGGTAATGGACTTATAAATAATTCTGTAGTGAATTGGCAGCCAATGTAAGTCTTTGAGAATTGGTGATATGTGATCTCTTCTCCGGGAGTTTGTTAATATTCTTGCAGCCGTGTTTTGAACCATCTGAAGGGGTTTAGTGTGAGAAGAGGGAAGACCTAATAGTAAGGAGTTGCAGTAATCTAGTTTTCGCGAATATTATTGATTGAAGAATTGATCTATAGTCTTGAAAGTGAAACAGTGATCTTATTCTTTTTAAGACTTGGAGTTTATAGAAACAGTCCTTAGTGGTTTGATTTATGAATGATTTAAGGTTTAGCTTATTATCAAAGATAGCTCCTAGGTTTCTTACTTGTGGGTTTGTAAATTCGGTGGAGGATTTGTGTCTGTATTACTGTTTTCGGTGGAAATTAGGAGGAGTTCGCTTTTGAAGAGTTTAGTATTAGATTTAGGTTGGAGAGGAGTCCATCAATTTTTTGAAGACAAGATTTCCAGAATTCAAGAGTTTTAGTATAGGATTCTTTGATGGGGATGACTATCTGGACGTCATCTGCATATAGATAGTGTTTAAGGTTTAATTTGTTTAGAAGTTGGCAAAGAGGGAGCAGGTAGATATTAAAGAGCGTTGGTGAGAGGGAGGAGCCCTGCGGAACTCCTGAAGAGGAAGCGTAGTGCTGAGATTCTTTGTTGTGTAGTTTAACTTTGTATTTTCTGTTTCCTAAGTACGATTTGAACCATGATAGAGCTGTTCCTGTTATTCCAATATTTGCTAGTTGAATTAGTAAGATGGAGTGGTTAACCGTATCAAAGGCAGCTGAGAGGTCCAGGAGGATTAGCAAGTATGCTTGACCTTTATCCAGGCCCATGATAGGTAGTCAGTCAGGGAGATTAGTAGTGATTCTGTACTTAAGGATTTCCTGAAACCATATTGGGTCGGGAACAGAATTTTATGTTCTTCGAGGTAGTCTGATAGTCTGGAGTTAACCATTTTTTCCATTACCTTGGCTATGAACGGGAGATTTGATATAGGACGGAAATTGGTGGGATCATTGGAGTTTAAGTTGGGTTTTTTTAAGAGCGGTTTGATGGATGCAATTTTCAGGTCGTCAGGATAGATTCCTTGTGCTAGTGAACAGTTAATGATGTCTGTCAGAGCGGTAGAGATGGTGTCTGGTATTAGCAGGAGAAGTTTGGATGGGATGTAGTCTGATGGGTGTGATGAGGGTTTCATTTTCTTCAATGCAGCGAGTATCTCTGATATTGAGAATAGTTCGAAGGATTGTAGAGAAGTGTCTTTGTTGTGATGTAAGTATAGGTTTTGATGGATCTGAAGTATTGGGTCTCAGCTGTGTTATCAGGTTGGAGATAAGATCCAGGTGGGTAATAAAGTGGGTGCAGGTATTGGTAACATCTCAAGGTCAATCATGCTCCGGAGTGGTTGGAATTGAAAGTGGGGAGGAACTAGGCAGGGTTGTAAGTTTTGGAGAATTATGAAGACTTGCTGTCAAAGGTATTTAACAAACAGCTACAGCAGAAATTGCAGAATATTTAACTTTTAATGATTTCAGTGAGGTTAATCTGGCTACACCATGGGAATGCTTGAAATCAGTGGTATGTGGAATTTAATATGTAGGGCATCTTTCCTTCGAAAACAGAAGACAAAGTTACAGTTGTTGCAGAGAATAGCAGAACTAGAATTAAAGCAAAACAGTTTGGACGAACAAACTTTAGTGAATTTAGAGCCTAGTGCGACAAGAACTAAGGGCCTTAGAAATAGCTGGGATAGATGCACAAATTGTTGAGATTACTTACCTGATAATCTCCTTTTCCTTAGTGTATGCAGATAGACTCAAAACAAGTAGGTATAGTGTGCTCGTGCTAGCAGTTGGAGACGGATCTGACGTCAGCACGGGTACATATACCCCCGCAGGAAGTGCAGTAATTCAGTAATCTTCCTTGCAAAAGCTGTAGCTGAGCCGATCGATTAAATGAACAGGATTACCCTGACCGATTGATAGTAGCTGGAGACCGCCAGTGTTCTCAACCAGAAGGCGTCGACACCCGGCAGGGTGGATGCCCTATATATAAGAAAAAACATGGCTTACCGTGAGTCGGTAAATCCCCATGTATACCGGCAGCCGGGCGGGATGCTGAGTCCATCTGCATACACTAAGGAAAAGGAGATTATCAGGTAAGTAATCTCAACATTTCCTAGCGTGTAGCAGATGGACTCAAAACAAGTGGGATGTACAAAAGCTACTCCCGGACTGGGTGGGAGGCTGCCCGAGGTCCTTCAGGATTGCCCTCGCAAATGCTGTGTCCTCCCTGGCCTGGATGTCCAGACGATAGAACCTGGAGAAGGTATGGAGGGAGGACCACGTCGCCGCTTTACATATCTCTGCAGGCGACAGCATCCTAGTTTCTGCCCAAGAGGCTGCTTGTTAAGAATTTAGAATTTGGAAAAAGAAAACGCTCAGCGAGCGTGTGGTAGCTCCAAACTGCTTTGGAGACGGAAATTACTGAATTGCTGCACTTCCTGCGGGGGTATATGTACCCGTGCTGACATCAGATCCGTCTCCAACTGCTAGCACGAGCACACTATACCCAACTTGTTTTGAGTCCATCTGCTACATGCTAGGAAAAGTGCTGGTTAAGCAGAAATATTTTGAATTTGGAAACAAGGCAAGATGCCTATTAGCAAGACAAGGAAAAATCTAAGCAAAATCAAATCCTCAAAATTAAGAACCAGGAAAGGAAATATATCTATGAGAACAAGCTAATTTTGAACAGATTTGCTCAATTTTATGAAAAGCTGTATAATACTGACATATTAGTGAAGCATCTATTGAGCAGTATCTTAACGGTGTTATTTTATCGTGTCTCCCAGTGGAAGTGCTTGAACACTTGAATGTGAAAATATCAAAGAGGAAGTTATGGAGGTGATTTGGAGCTAAAAATGGGTAAGACTCCAGGTCTAGATGGGTATATGGGAAAATATTTTAAGATCTTAAAAGTCACTAATCGGTCTTCTAGTGGCCATGTTCAATTATCGGAGGGAGGATGGTCAAATTTCACAAGGTGCAAACATAGCGGGGGATTATGGTCTTGGTGAAAGGAGGCCATGATCCCACACTTTGCAGCTCCTCCTATTGGCCTATCTCAATCTAGATCCGAAAATCTTGGCAAAGGTCCTGGCTTAGATTAGGAAAGATAGCGCCCCCTACTCATCCATGGAGATCAATCAGGTTTTGTCCTGGGTAGGCTCGTGGCTTTTAACGTGAGGAGACTATTAAAATTGGCTTGGTGGGTGAAAAAACAAGAGATATCAGCGGTTTTGGGTGGCAATTGATGTGGAGGTTTTTTGTTTTTGTTTTTTTAAGATTTATATTCCGCTTTTCGCTCTTTTTCAGCACTTCAAAGTGGATTACATTCAGGTACGGTAGGTATTTCCCTATCCCCAGAGGATTTACAATCTAAGTTTGTACCTGAGGCAATGGAGGGTAAAGTGACTTGCCCAAGGTCACAAGGAGCGACAGCAAGACAAACTCTGGTCTCCTGGTTCGTAGCCCATTGCTCTAACCACTAGGCTACTCCTCCACTCCAGGAGGTGTTTGACAGGGTGCACTGGCTTTTTCTGTTTCAAATTTTGCATAAGATGGGCTTGGGTTCACATTTCATCACATGGCTTCAGGCCTTATATTATCAGCCAAAAGTACGTATCAAAGTGAATGGAGGATATTCTGATAATTTCAGTGTGGGACACAGTACACAACAGGGGTGTCCACTCTCAGAGCCCTTTGCAGAGAAATCCAGGAATAATCTTTACATAAGTGGGGTGACAGTTGGCAGGCAATCATTCAAAATGATATTTGTGGATGATTTAAATTCACACTTACATGCTCAGCTTTATCTTTAAAGCCCCTGTTGGAGGAAATGAGGAGATATGGGGCTGATTCGGGGTTTAAGGTCAATGAGGACAAATCAGAGGTATTAAATCTAATATTGCAGGAAGATTAGATGAAAAGTGTGCATTCATACCTCCCCTTTAGGTGGGCTAAGGAGAGTGTGAAATACCTAGGAGTTCAGATAATCTATTTGGATTAAATTATAAATCTTTGGTTGCAGGAATACTCATAATATAGAGAGATGGGAATGACTACAGTTGTCTTGGTTGGGTAGAATCCATTCGATCAAAATAAATGTTCTTCCTAGGCGCCGCAATGCATTTCGAACACTCTCTATCCCTATTCCAGATGGGTTAAGAAGCTGGCAGAGAAAGATCTTTGGATTCATTTGGAAGAGGAGACTGCCAAGGGTGGCCAGAGATACCATACCAACCAAAGATTCAGGGGTGATTGGGGATGCCTAACCTTGTTTTTTTTTTTTATTATATTGCAGCTCAATTGAAACTGATTATAGAGTGGCACAGTAAGGTTAAGCGCAAAATTAGGGTTGTACTGGAGTAGGTAATAGCAGGTATTCTTTTCCTTGAATAGCTCATTTGGGGACTGAAAGGTAAAGGAAATGGTTAAAGGAGGCTTCTCCCTTCACTCAGTATCAGCAACATGGAAACCTAAGCATCTACCTTAAGGAATTGGGACTTCTCACTGTGCTGAGGGTCCAATGTATATTTGAGATCAACCTCCCTTAAAATTAGCTTCAGGGAAGTCTATCAAATCCAGTACCACCTTGTGAAAAGGGAAAATCACAGAGGTCATTTTCTAACTCTGACAATAATGGGGTCCCTCCAAAGAACTAGATAGCTTGTCCTTATTGTCCTCCACAATACACAGTATGCAAAAGGACTGAAAAAAGGAAAAATGGTTCTTACCTGCTAATTTTCATTCCTAAACCAGCATGGATCAGTCCAGACTCCTGGGTTTATGCATCCCTGCCAGCAGATGGCAACAGAGAAAGTTTCACTGACACTGCTTCATAAACCCTGGTGCCACCTGCATTTCCTCAGTATTGACCTGTACCCAAGCACCAAACATTTGCAAAAACTCATAAAAAAAACCCTTGAAAACAAAAACTGTATGAACAAGTCTATATTCCCACACTAAAAAAATTTACAGATTGTACCAAAAACTTACAGCCGAGTGAACAACTCTCCCCCTCCAAGATCGGGTGGGTTCTGGACTGATCCGTGGTACTACAGGAATGAAAATTAGCAGGTAAGAACCAATTTTCCTTTCCCTGTACGTACCCCAATCAGTCCAGACTCCTGGGATGTACCAAATCTCCCTATTGTGGGTGGGACCTGGAGAGTCCTGCTCGTAAGACAGCGTTGCCAAATGACAAACTCCAAATTCCTAACATCCAGATGGTAGTGCTTTGCAAAGGTTTGTAGCGACTTCCAAGTCGCCACCGTACAAAGTTCCTGCACAGAAACCAGCTGGGCCTCTACCCACAAAGCCACCTGAGACCGAGTAGAATGTGCCCTCAACCCTTCCGGAACCTAACGACCTTTAAGAATGTATGCTGACCCAATAGCCTCCCTTAAGCCGCCTCGCAATTGAAGCCTTAGAAGCTTGGGAACCTCTCTTTGAACCACTCCATAAAATGAAAAGATGAAACATCCGCTGACCAGTTACGTAGCCACAATAACTGCCTGACTGACACAGTGGATCCCATAATATGGGACGAAGTTCTCACCAACTCATATAAGGCATCTGCCATGAAAGCAACTGATGTTTCCAGGAGCTCTGCTTTATCTGCCTTGACATCAGATTTGCCTGCCCATCCTTGAAGCTGTTGAACCCAGTGCAGGCAAGGCCTTTGCTTGAAGCTGGAGCAAGATAGCCACCCACAGACTCGGGGCAGATACCTCAAAGATCCTTTTGAGATGAATCTCCAACTTCCGATCTTGAACATCCTTCAATACTGCGGAACTCACAATGTGGATAGGTGTCTTCTTTGTGACCGCCAAACCTGCAACATTCATCTTTGGAAGGGAAAAGAGCTCCAACATCTGTTCCGGTAAGGGATAGAGTTTAGCCATCGCCCTTCTCACTCTCAAGCCAGAGTCGGGCACTTCCCATTCTCAATCCATCTTTTTCACCGATTTATGATAGGGAAAAGCTCTCGGGAAGCCCAATATCCATCCAGAACTGGATCTGCTTGTTACAGAAAGGGGACCTTAGGAGGCCTTCACGATCTGTTATGCGCACACAGGCTTTGGCTAGATTGTAGCAAAAGATGCCATGAGCAGCTGCTGCACGAGAATAGGAGATGTGTGCCCTTGGACCTCGATTGAACCCAGAGAGGAGTTCCGGGGAAACAGAGGCTGGTTGAGACATCTGTGTCTGGGTCGAGACCAAGCCCAGGCCCCTGCCGACCTGCATACCTCAGTGGTCCCTCCAAACTACTGAGGTATGCAGGTCAAGACATCCGTGTCTGGTGAGACATCCGTGTCTGGGTCGAGACCAAGCCCAGGCCCCTGAGACCTGCATACTCTCTGAGTGGTCCTCAGACTACTCCAAGCCCTTTCGGACCTGCCGCTGGGAATGGCAATGGCAGCAGGCCGGGCAGGAGGCGAGGGCAGACGAAGGCTCTGGAACATGAAGACAGACAGGAGGCTTGGGGCGTGCAGACTCAGACGAGAAGCTTGGGCATGAAGACTCAAGATTCAAGGTTTTAGGAACAAGTACTAGTTTGAGGCTGCCACGCAGTGTGCCCTACACAGGCCACGGACACGGGTGGACCCCATGGGCTGGTCACAGACCACGCTTGAGAGCAAAGCGGACCCCAGATGAATATGTGGTAATTGAAGCCGGCACATGGCGAAGATTCAGTAGAAACCTGTAACAAGGTGCGCCCCTACACAGCCACCCATGGCTGGTCGCGGACCACGCTGGAATGGCACAGGTTCAATCAGAGTCTTAGGCATGGACAGAGCAGCCACCAGCACATCCGAAGGCCGAGAATTTCCAGGGTAAGGGACCAAGACGAGACTTGGCTTCGAGCATAGGGTAGGGGGCCAAGACGAGACTTGGATTTAGGCATGAAACATGGGACCAAGATGAGACCTGGCTTCAAGTGAAGATGACCCTTCGGAGACTAGTGCTGCGAACGATAAGGCAGGCCCATGTCACGAGGTGACGAGACATGATGGGACATGCCAGAGAAGTTAGCGATGAGGAACCATGGGTCCAGGAAGCAGAAGCAGAGACGAGGCATCAGGAAGGAACATCAGGAAGACTAGGGATAATCCAGAAGAGACCAGGAACATGAAGAACAATGAGGGATCCCACGAAGAACAGGAAATACCAGCAGAAGCAAAGAAGAGAATTCCTGGAAAGGAACTAACACCTTGTGAAGGCAACTAAGGACTGGAAGCTGGGCCCTAATATAGGGCTGAAGATCAGGAGACACCCTGGGAGGAGTCCAGGTGGGGCCAGGAGGCTGGCCCTATAAATCTGTGAAGGAGACGCGGCCCGCGCCCTAGGAGACAGGAAGAAGGAAGTTATGCAGAACCATGGCCAGCAGCCATGCTGCAGGAGCAGTGCAGGGAGAAGCCGGGCCTCTGCACAGGCCCCGATGTCAGCAGCGGCTCCTGCTGGAGGCACCGAGGGCGGCTCCAGCCGCCAGGAAAGCCCAAGGGCTGCGGCCTCCAGGCCGCGAAGTGATGGCGGCAGCTCTGGCTGCATTGAAGTCTCGAAGTCCGTGGCTCCCTGCCGCAGTGAAGAGAGGAAACAGCTGACTGTAGCTCCTGCTGCGAAGAATGTCGGCGGCTCCGTGCCGCATTGGTAAGTGCAGAGTCATAACACTGCTCATTCCATATCTGAGTCTTCCTGCGGGACTTTCAGCCCAAGCTCCTCCAAGACCTGAGGAATCAAAGGGCCTAACTTCTTCCAGAACAAATGGAACACTTTGGGATCATCACCCTCCGAGACTGGAATATTATCTAGATCTCCCTGAAACAAGGTGGCACATCCGGATCAATAACCTGGTCCCATGATAACAAGGTCTCCTGCATCCCAAGGTCCTTCTGTGATCCAACAGAGTCACCCGAGTCATCAGCAGCAAACTCAGGACGCTGCAACCACTGTCCCAGCGGAGGCTTCTTACGAGACCGCTCGGGCCCAGGAGCACCGCTCAGACCCCCTAGAGAGTGAGGCTGGCTACCCAGAACTGCTTGAGTTAAATAAGCTTCATGCAGGAGAACAAAATCCGCAGAGAAAGCGTGGGGAACCTTCGGGAATTGTGAGGGTGCAGCAGCAGCAGATGCAGGCATGGGTAGATCTTCAGCACTGTCGGGGCAGTCAAAATGACTTGTCGTTCCCTGGTCAAAAGTCTGAGGCCTGCCATGGTCCACACTTTGGTGCTTCAGAAGACCCCTCGGGGAGAGCCTGAACGACGTTTTCTACCTCTTACGGTCGCCGGGGGCTCTGAAGGTCCTTCTCTGCCCGAAACGCAGGCTGCACATAAACTTAAGCAGCTCAGCCGTGCCGACACTGCTCCATGTTGCACAGCAAATGGAGCTGCGAACCATGCTTCCACCAGCAGGGAAACCCTCTGCCGAGCCCCGAGGAAACCTGCAAACAGGAGCAAGCAAAAGGAGGCTGTCTACCCACTACTAGCAGGGATCGGAGAGAGAGCCACCTGTGAGACAAGCCTTTCTTTTTTTTTTCCACCCCCAAACAACTTTGCAACTTTGGTCAGCCTCTCCTCAGCAGAGAACACAGCTGTCCAGCTCAGGTTCAGCAAAAAGCAAAAAATAAGGAAAGACTGAAACCACAATTATAAAGTAACAAAGGTAAGCTGATCAAAAGAAAAAAAAGTTACCAGCCACCCTGAGCCTACAGCCACCTAAGCAGCCTCATGAAGAGGGAGGGATCGGGACCCACCAGATTTACACCCCAGGGACTAAAGAAGCAAGCATACAAAAAGGTCACCTTCCTCCAGCTCGTCCAATTCAACCAAACAAGGAAGGACCCAAACAATCCTGGGAGGAAAAGCTAAAAAAAAAAAGTCAATTCACCAGGCTGCAGAACTGCAGGTTTATGCAGCAGCCACCATCTGCTGGAGAAAGATACTGAGGAAATGCAGGTGGCACCAGGGATTATGAAGCAGTGTCAGTGAAACTTTTGTCTCCATCTGCTGGCAGGGATGCATAAACCCAGGAGTCTGGACTGATCCGGGTATGTACAGGGAATCAGAGATGCCAGTTCCTCCTTATGGAAAGACGCAACAGAGGCTGCATCCTCCACCTCAGGGGGACAATCCCCCTATTCCAGCTCCCCTTCACTGTTTCCCTGAGGCATTGGGTTAAAAACCCTCAAGGTAATCAACAGAAGCTGACAAAATGTCATCTGTCCTTTCCTCCCCTGGACCTCCCTTTTACCTTTGGCCCCCCCCCCCCCCCCCATGACCTAAGGTAAAGTGAATCGGGAGGAGCAGAATCTTTCCCTGTTCCTCCTACAAGTCTTGCAGCCCTGTGGCATTGTCTTTAGAAATAAGAGATCAGGAGGAAATATCCATCACTGAGGGGACCTGCTCTGCCACTGCTGATTACCTGGAAGAGCCCCCATGGTACCAAACCAGGATCTTCAGTTCCAAGAGAAAGGAGAGTTATACCTCAGTTATTGCTTGGCAGCAAGAAAATGGCCACTGGAGCAGCCTCAGGAACCTGGGTTCTGCTGGGAGCATGCTGCTGAAGTGCACCCCCAGTGCGGACTCCGCCATCCAAAGTATATCCCCCTCCATGGTGTTCCACACGAGCCCTAGTACACTTACAGCATAAATCCACTCCCTTCCCTCACTTGAACCTTTCATTGGCCCCGATCTTTTCCTGTGCTCAGCATTCGCCATGAGACTGCATGGTTGCCACACCATGCAGTCTCAACACGGCACAGCTAATCAACTCATTCAGTGTCTTTCCTGAGTTGGCCAGCTCTCTACATACCTGAAATCTCCCTATTGCTATACACGCACTTTCCTGCAGTTTGTCTCAATTGGGCTGTTTTTTTTTTTATTCTTACTGTCTTGAACAACAGTCCCAGATTAAAGGAGAAGCACCCCCAAAGAAAAATACATTAAGAGCCCTAAGGAGAGCATTAGGGGCATGGAGGCAGAAGGGTAAAAAGGAGAAAATGAAACAGGAGGGAAGGGTAAACCAGATCATTACCCTGGAAGCCCTGGTCCACTCAACAAGTCAAGGTTTTCCTCTCAGGAGCTATAATGCTCAGATTTTTTTTTTTGAAAGGTAATAACCGAGGACCTGCTCAACTGAAAGAGTGATATCAAATCTTTCACCTCAGGAGCCTCTTTCAATATTCTTTCAGTCTATAGCAGAGTTGCTTACCTGTAACAGATGTTCTCCGAGAAAAGCAGATGTTAGCCCTCACAAATGGGTGACATCAGATGGAGCCCTGATGCAGAAAACTCATGTCAGTTCTAGAATGTTAACTAGGCATACTGAGCAAGCCCAGCAGTCCTATACCACGCATCCACGTGGAGTCCCTCTTCAGTCTTTTCTTTTCTGTGGAGCTGTAAGCCTTGCAGTCTGATTGAGCTCACTTTGGCTGTTTCTGACCTAGCGGAAAATGTTTTTTCATCGCAGCATTTTTTGGTTAAATTTTCTTTCTTTGACAAGTTTTCTGCATCAGGGCTCCATCTGATGTCACCCAAGTGTGGGGACTACCATCCTGTTTGTCCTCTGAGAATAGGCCACTGTCCACAATAGAAGAATGCCTACTATCTATTGGAGACAGAAAATACTGGCATGCTTGTGTCAGCACAGATGTATATAAGGAGTGACATCAATGTGCCTGTTGATCTCTGTTTTCATCTGCTACCTGGTGTGTATAACCCGCTGGTCTGAAGTAGTCTGACTGGATAACAAGGAAAAAAACATTTCCTGTCATTGTTTCCTGAGCTTTTCATGCTGGTTGCTGCCATTGAACCAGGTTGCTGACATTGAACCAGGAACTCCACTCCAGCAACATATCCTCAGACTGCACTAGCATTACGATTAAGTCAGCCCATGCTATGTCCCACAGTGTCTCTGCCCACTCCAGATTTCTATTTGGTAGGAAGGGGGCCCAGGGCTTTTGAGCATGGGCTGACAGTCCCCTGCATTCAGTGAAATCAGAAGATATATTGCTGGAGTAGAGCTCCTGAGGACTGGGGGTGAAACGCAGGTACCACTGTGTCTAGAGGTGGCATTAACCAAAATCCATCAATGGCCTGGGATACTTCCTTTCACAATATTTTAGTGAAACACACCCTCATCACCCATATTCTTGAAGGGGTGATGGGGGTGATGGGTGTTTTATATTGTTAAAATTGTATATTTTATATTATACTGCTTTCATACTATGCCTTGGGCTATTAACTGTAAAGATGGTTAATCAAATTTCAGCCATAAATTGGCCAGTGACTAACCAGGTTGTTTTGAAATTTCAGCTATGCAGCATTCAGGTTTTTCCTTCAAACAAATATAGCAAGCCACAGAATTCTATAATGAATAAGTTTATTGTCTTACAAAAATCATTGTCTAGAAATATGGGTATACAAGAAAAACAAAATATTTGTAGTTTAATGCCTGGTGGTCAACAGCCAGTATTTTTTTAAGAAAAAAAATTCACTCAGAAAAAAAGGAATCCTTCATACATGTTAAAGCTTGTAACCAAAACATACTGTATTATACTTCAAGCACATTGCAGATCAACATTTTGTAATAACACTGATTTATGATTACTGGATCTCAGTAATTCCATTGACTAGAGAGGTACATATATGAAATGAAAACCAAGGTTACTCACTTGTTCAACAGGTAAAATTAGATATCAAGTTTCAGCAATTGTCTTAGTAGTGTCTAAGGCACTTTCTGTAGTGTCAGGCTGTTTTCACCTGCTATATTAACAAATGATACTAACCTTATTGTAACACTGTTCAACAAAAACAAAACCTCTAAAAATGCACATTCACTGGCATGTCACCTTTCAGGCATATGGTATCCACTGCGAGCCTTAGTGAATGATATTGACATTTTAAAATCAAACAGAAATGGAACCAGTATTAAAGTGGAAGGGCTGGGCCATACGAGTTTTAGCTATATGCCAGCTTGTCCTCTTTAATACCCCTAATGTCTGCAAAATATCTTAAATCACACAGAATAGATTAATCACCAAGCATCTCTCAAGACACTTGCCAAAAGTTAATAAATTATTTTTTACATTTCCAAGCCCCTACTATTGTTTGTCTTCAGTTTGCAAAACCTGGAAATGTTATTTCACAAGAACAGTGCCTGCTAATTGTGACATGGGTGCACCTCCATGCAGGCTAACGGCGGCAGAGATTGAATCTTCTATAGCTGCGGGAAGAAGAGAGAGAGAGAATGACAACAGTTTATGGGTAACTGTATGGATACTACTCCAAACCTCCCTTCTAACCATTTAAGGCCTTTTCACAGTTTGCTTGCCGATTTGTTTTTCTTTTTCCCTAATTATAATGAACAAAAATAATACAAGCACAGTTTGGTCTTCACAAAATGTACCAACAGATTTGACACAGTGGAGGGCTGTAGGACTACAAAAGAGAAGGGAAAGGTACTGTATATGTACAACATAAACGCATGCATAGTAATGGCAAAATTCTCAGAATCATCAGCCCCCAATGACATTATGTGGGAATGACTTTTACATACAAGTCTCTTATCACATGATATTCTTATAAAATGGCTTTACAATGAATATCAGTAAAATAGATGCACTGAGCACAGACTCTTGTTTTTGTTTTAATATGTATATTTATATATAAAAAGCAATGCACCTATATTTAAAGCAGGGTAGAGTATTCTGAAACAAGGGAGACTTAAGACATTCACCACCAATTAAAAATTAGCCACAAAGCTTTAAAAGATTTTAATTTAGGCATGTTTATGGCTACAGGGCAGATTGGGCTGTCAGTTAAGTCTCTCTCATCCCACTATCTATTGAAAGTGTGTGTGTATTTTGGGGGTGCAGGGAGGGGGGGAGTGTCTGCACGCAATCTATTCTGTTGGAGCAGGGGGCGGTATTTCATTGGTGTCACTGGCTTTGCTTTCAGCATCGTCATCTGAGAGGTCCAGGGATGTGCCTTCAATCTGTAGCTGGCGCCTGCCCGATCGACTTGATGAGAAGGCGATGGGACCTCCTCTCCTAGTGCAAGAAAAATTAAAAATTAGTTCTTGGAGATCTAGAATGCATCATTTTTTGATCCTTGCCACAATAAGCCTTCCTTTTAATGAACCCCTGCCATACCTGAGCAATAGCAACATGTCAACTACATGCTTTTGGATTTGGGATAGGGTGCAGGTAGCAGACACTGGAATTTGTTCTCCCCCATCTAAAGATGCTTCATCAAGGCTATGTCTGTTAGCGTACTACAGTACACACACACCAGGTCTCTCTACAGAAATGATACAATAGCAGTTCTGTGGTGTATTTTCTTAAAAAGGATGCCAGGAAAATACTGCAGCTCTGTTCTTACCTTTCAAACTGCTGTAATTTTTTTCTTTGAAATATATAAACTACAGAACTCTGCAGAAACACGTAGCTGGAACTGTGTGCAGAACGATATCCTGATGCAGCGTGACAGCTACTCTTCACTGCTATCGCCAATGTTCAAGCAGTGGAGTCCTGGGACATGAGCTTAAACTTCTCTAAGCCATGTCTGTATGGTTTTTGGGTTTTTTTTTTTTTAAATGACAGTTTGGGAAATCAACCTAGCTCTCTAGGACATTCACTACATACTCCTATTTTATCCTTCAAGGGCACCCATGTTTTTAAGCTGCTTCTATTGCAACTTATGGCCATTTCTTCTTTACGCTGCCCTGGTCAGCTTTATTACTCCTCCAGGATAGAACTATGGACAACACTGAAGTATGAAGAGGCATGCATGCAATATAACCTGCGTCATTCCTTGAGGACCACCAAACATGTTTGTATTATATTCTTTAAATTTAAATCTGAGCCATGGCTTACATTTTCTGTAATGTAAAGAGATGCTGCCCCCAAGACTTGGCTCAAGTTAAAACTGCTAGCAAAAGGTTCTATATACTAGAGGAAAACGTTTTTAGTAGGATTACTTCAAAGTTGCTGTAATCAGATGATTTTACCTGTCACACACACACACAAACAAGGTAGAGGCAGCTTTGTATAGAATCACAAGAGTGAATTATGCGTATAGGGCATACACTTATTTTCTTCATAGAGTCAGACAGGTCATTCACTATCAAAGAACCCTAATAATATATCCAGGCATCTTAACTTTCAACGCTCAAACCTCTGTATGGAACAAGTGCTATAAGTCATTTTTTTCCCCAGGACAATCAAATCAACAAAAAACCCACCTCAATAATCTTATACTTATGTGGAAAAGACTGCTTTATAAATTTCAATATCTAATAGGTGAATGGTGATAATTTCATATATTCACGATTTTTTGGTACCATCCAGGTTACCCAATAGTAGACCAGTTATAATCATAAACAAACCACCAGCCACCCTTATTGTGTATTTACAGTGTCACAAAAAATATAAATATTTTTTTAAATAATTATTTGCAATAAAATCCTGTATTTAACTTCTTATCTCGCCATTAGCTGCAGTTGAAATCATCTGTATGACTTAGCTCGTCATTAGCTATATATTGAATTGTTCAAATTCTAATCTGTTACTTAGCTTTTTGTTCTCCCAACATGGCCAAGGTTCGGAATGAATCGTTCATCAGGGGCAGCAACATGATAAGAACCTCTTTTTTTGTAACAGCAGTGTTGTAGCAGCTCCAACAATAAGCTTCAAAAGCAGATTAGAATTTGAGCGATTCAATATATAGCTAATGGCGAGATAAGTTATACAGATGATTTCAATTGCAGCTAATGGCAAGATAAGAAGTTAAATACAGGATTTTATTGCAAAAATTTATAAAAACAAAATATTTGTGGCACTGTAAATACACAAAGGTGGTTATTGGTTTATGATTATAACTGGTCTACTATTGGGTAACTGGATGGTACCTAAAAATAGTGAATATATGAAATTACCACCATTCACCTATTAGATACTGAAATTTATAAAGCAGTTTTTTCCACATAAGTAAAGGAGACTATTGAGGTGGCTTTTTTGTTGATTTGATTTTGCTGTAGGATTAATCCACCTAGTGGAGATTTTTGATATGTCACTAAGGAACAGGACAGCAGAAGAGGGCATCTATGTTAGAGGCTGGAACGTCAAAGCCAGCATTCTTGCTGCTGTGAAGGGAAATGGCAATAGGCTGTTCCCCTATGTATATAGGAACTGTTTCCACACACAGGGGCCTATGTGCTAAAGGTTCTCTCTCATTTTGTGTCTATGAGTAGAGTGATTAGAACATAACATTTTCTTGGTACACAAGTAAAGATTTTCTTGGTTTAACACACCCAAGACAAAGTGCCTACAAATGCAAAACTGTGGGTGCTTTACAATAAGTTTGTAGGGGATGCCAGTGCCGTTTATGATATAAAATGGCACCTTAATGAACAAATGACTGGGTACAGGGTGCCTGCAGTGAGATTTTTCCTATTTTAAATACACTGAATAAATTATTGCTTTTAATATTCTGTAGGGGGCTATTTATCCTCAGAGATGAGCCCTAAACATTTCTAAGAGTCTTATTAACAAGGTAGCCAATGTAGAGATCCTTCTCCACTCAGTAAACTGATATTTTCTTTATCTATTTGGCCAAATGGCTTAACATGCCACTACATAGTCAGAATGCTTAGGCATGGCAAATGCCTCTTTACAGGTGCCATCTGCCAACAAATGTTAGCACTAACGATGGGAATCTCCATACTGAAATGGTGGGGCTGTGCTCAGCTTACCTTAGTCTGTTTTTCAAGGTGCTAACTTCACGGCTAAGAACTTCATTGGCTTCCGTGGAATCATCTAACTCACGCTGAAGCTTACGACGAGAAGCATTGGCACGCGTGGCCTCTTCCTCAGCTTCCTCAAGCTGGCGTTTCAACTGCTTCATTCTTGTGTTTGCCTTCTCCATCTAAGACAAGGTAAAACCACACAGAGCAAAATGTCTATTGCAAACTGTTAAAAACAATTTTTGAGTTGGTGTAAACAAGTCCTATCTTATGGAGGAGATAGAAGGAAAAAAAAATCTCTAGCTCCCTTTCAAGAACGTGATTTGTCAGAAGACTAATCACAAAACAGATGCATAGAGCACAAATCAATATGAATCTCTAAGCTACATAGTATCAGGTTAACAGACCATTGCAATAACCTTTGTGTTAAGAGCCTGTAAGCTGAATTTCATGGCACAGTTTTAATGCACAGGTGACATTTTTTAAATTCCTGATGCAGTAAGCTAATGAATCGTGAGTTAAATTGTGCTGAACGAATATTTTAACTCAGGGGTGGGGGAGGGTGAATGGGATAGAGCATATCTTTTGTTGTGCTCCTAATTTATCTGGCTATCTGGCCTTGGTTAGGCTTAAAAAATAAATGTGCTGTTGAGCCGTTACTGCTTGTCCTCATGGATAGGGGAGGGAGCCCCAGCAGTGGATCCAGAGTTAGAAATTTTACTCTACCTCTGGCCAGGAGTAAAGTTTCTAGTGTTAAGAAAATGTGCTCAGCTAGTGCACCTCTCTGCATTGGGAGGGAATACTAAATGCCCTCATTTGCATGGACTATCTGTGGAAGGGCGCTGAGCCGAGCACACATTTTTAAATGCATATTTTGTGCAGGTAGAACTCATTCCTGCATTGGGAGTAATGTTTACCTGCACAACATATGCACTGAAGCATAGGTAAAAATCACACATTCAGCTGAATGCACTTTATTGCATTGGCCTGCAAGTCAGTACTGTTCCTCCTCTTCTTTCACTACAAACATTGCTTTGCATAAAATATGTTCTTCTACAGAAATTAGTGGTTGTCCCACAAAAAACAGCTCTTGCATTATCCTTTACAAACCTGTTCTTTGTACTGGTCAGCATGACGCCGTTCATCCTCCACTTGCATGAACACTTCCTTTAACTTCTTCTCTGTACGACGCACCAGTTTATTGGCTGCTGCTCGTTCCCTAAGAAAACAGAATGTCAACCACTTATCCCTGTGGAATTCACAAAGTGGGCAACACAAACAGGTGCTGGGAACTTACCTCCTCTCAATCAGTAAAGTCCCCCCCCCCCCTTCTCTGCTATAATTTTGGGCTATACAGCATGTCCTGAAAGCATAAATACTATGACTGAGAACAGTGGAACAAGCCTCCAAAAGAAAACCTTGTTTTCTGCTCACTGGTATGTTGCTGAAGCCAACTAGAGTGGTGGAGAGGTAATTAATATTTTTGTTCATCACACCACTGTTTTTGGCTAGAAAGATCCAACAGCTCATATTTTTTGTTACAGCCTTAGTTTCTAAACCTTCAAGGTTCAGTATATGTCTGAGATAAGTGCTTTCTGCTACCAAACTATCCTCAATCTCAAGATTTAGAGGCCAAGCCCCATCCCAGGATATGGGGGGGGGGGGGGGGGGGAACCACAACACTGGAGGTGCTCCGCTCTGGGGAGGGGTACAAAGGCTGGTGAGCTCAACTGAAGCCAGGAAATGTCCTCCCACCAGTATTACCTTTTTTTTCTCCTGGGCTCTTGCATAGCCCTTCTGGTTTTGGCCCTCGGGAAGCTATGTTCTTGGTAGAGGGGTCACCGCTGCCTTGACTCTATAGCGGCTATGAAAGTAGAGTTGCTTACCTGTAACAGATGTTCTCTTAGGACAGCAGGATGTTAGTCCTCACACATGGGTGACATCATCAGATGGAGCCCAGCACGGAACTTTGATCTCAAAGATTCTAGAGCTTCTGCAGCTGTAGTCATCACCCTGCCCCCAAGGCAGAGTTTCCTCAGTTCATGATATTGCTAATACATGGAGAAACCAACTAACTCCCAGGGGAGGTGGGTTTCATGAGGACTAACATCCTTCTGTCCTAGGAGAACACCTGTAACAGGTAAGCAGCACTGCTTTCTTCTAGGACAAACAGGATGGTAGTCTTCACACATGGGTGAGTACAAAGCTACAGGCTGCTTGAGTAGGACAAAGCGGTAAACTGCATAATGCTGGAGCACCACCTCCATCCTTTGCCTGCGAGGCAGCCGACCCACCAGGCTGGAGAAGGGCTCTACAAGGAAAGCCAAGAAAAAGAGACAAATCCCCATGCGTAGCAGGGGAGTGATGCGAGTGCAAACAGAAAAAAACTGCACATCTCGGAAGACAGTACAAGCAGGGTTTCTGACAAAAAAGGTGGATCTAGATCCTCCTGGATACAGGAAGGACCCAGATGTAAACAAGAGACTCTAGGATGAAAACTGCACAGTTTCTGTTGGTGTGAAAAAAGCAACCAAAACACAAACTGTGACAAGAGCCCTCCAGAACAGACTGTAGACCACTGACAGCCAAAGGTCTAGAGAAGATTGCCCAGATATAGCTGGTAGGCCAAAAGGGCAGAAGAAACCCATGCCACACTTGAAAGAACAAGCAGCAAACCATGGCAGGGCCTCGGACAGACACTGCATGCCAAAGCATCAGATGTAGCCGACTGTGCAGGACAGTATCAAGGGTTTCAGGGGATGAGAGAATCCCTGAAACAGACTTCTAGCCCAAAAACTCCCGAGCAGGGAGATGAGATAGGTCTGAAACCTACTCAAGAGCACCCATCAGAACAGGTTCATCTATCCTGTCACAGTATCACGAGAGGAGCAGGAAGGCCCTTTGGGCAACCTAGAGAATGAGAAAAAAACTAAGGCAGTATTGGCCAGAGAATGGTGAAAATAAGTGGAAAATGTGGTGTATCCTTTCCTGCAGGTATACAGAGATATACCACGGGTGCCTTAGCTTTACGTCCCCTCCCCAATCCAATCGGAAGTCGGAAAGCGTGACGAACACAAGGAGGCAGACCCAAGGACTGTCGGGGCAAGCACAAGTCACCCGGTTGTTTATTAACCTCAAGCAAACAACTCACTCGCGAAACCAGCAGGGAGTAACCCATTGAGATTGAGTACTCAGTCTTCTTGAAACAGCGGAAACAGAGTGATTACCCCAGGGAAGAAACTTCCCCTCCTAAGGGAGCACATGACCCAGCAATGGACAACGGTTGCATGACCCAGGACTCCTCTGCCTGCAGATGGGGTGATCCTGAAAAAGGGAAAAAACAGCTTATATACTATTGTGAGCAAAGGGCAGTGCCTCTGTTGCGGGGTACTCTGCCCCCATCTCCCTCAGCCATGGACATGGCAATAGGGTGAAAGGCACAATCGCCCAGCTGATGGACAAACTCTCCTCACAGTTGAGAGTTTCACAGGCAAGAATGACTGATAATAGCGATCCTTAAGGAGGACTCTCACTGAGTCCAGCAGATTCCAAAGTGACTCCCGAATAGGGGGAAAGCTGGAGGGTCACCCGGGAGCAACACTGGACAGGCTCCCTCATGGATAGACCTGCTGCATCAAAGCGCCCAAGGGAGAATGGTATTCTTGACTATTCTTGGGGCTGGTGCCAGTCCAGTGCCATTCCTTGTTCAGGATGCCTAATCTGTCCCAACTGCACAAGCTGCGTGTCAACACCACAATAACTCCAGCGGAGTGAAGAGAACAGTGTGACAATGGCGTCCCCAGCACCACTGGCACTCTTGGTTAGATAAGGTGGAGTTCTATGGCATCGTCCCCTTCAGTGCCGGAGAATGTTCAAGAAGGCAGGCCATAGAAACTGTGGCAGAACCGGCTCACCTACAAGACCCACAGGGAATGACTGCAGTGAAGTCCCTGGAGAGCACAGGTGCTTATGGAGAACTGCGGACATGTCCTGTGATCTATAAGCAGTTTGCCGGTAAATAGCTCCATTCCTAGCGCCACAGCTGCCCACAGATGTCAATCACCTGGGAGCCCTGACACCCGAAGGTATGAACCAAAGAAGCCATGAGCATCTGTAGGGAGAGGCCCTGCAGCCCCCTGACAGGTTATAGATATCAAAAGGAATCATTAGTGCTGAGAGCAATTTCCCTCGGCTCCCCAGTTTATCTGATGGTGTTGATGCTGCGAGCTTGATGGCCTCACAAGCATTACGATTGATGAAAGCCTCGCTAGCGCCCATTAATTTTGATGGTGTGCGCATTTTGGCAAGACGCCCAACACTGGGATGTTGGCTAAAGGGGCAGTTCTGCGCTTCCCAGTGCTCTGTAGTAGACACCACCCAGGAGCCCTGAGGGCACTGGGCCACTGTGTATAGATGCACTAGCGCACCAGAGTGCCTCAAGTAGATGGCGACCCCTGAACTCAATCCGTAAGAGGCCAAGAATGCTTGCCCTCCCGAGGGCTGCAGCGGCCATGTGGGGCTTCAGAGAGTCCTGGTGGTCGATGGTCACAGTGGCAACAAAGTCGCTCAATGGCGAATCCAGTGCCTGGTTGGTGGGGTTTGATGTAGTCAAGGTGGTAATGAGAGGCATCGGTCGTATTGGGGCAGCACCTCATTGCGATAGCATTGAGATCATGCTGGCATCAAGGTCGCAACTTCAACGACCTAGTGGGGTCGACAGCATCGATGGCTTGCCTCTGCTTCGACTTGGCCAGCCCCTAGGACGGCCAATGACACACCATGATGGATCAAGGCCGTCGTTGGCCTCAAGGGCTCTGCGGGCATCGAGAGCACAGCGGCATTGATGGTACTGCTTTCACCACAGCACCGAGTGCAGTGAGGGTACCGAGGCAAAGTGAGCTGTGAGGGCACAGAGTGCACTGTGCCAAAGGGTCAAGTGCCTGGAAGGCACCGTGGCCTTGAGTGCATCATGTGCATCAAAGGCACTGTGTCAATGAGTGAGCTGCATCATGGCACAGAGGCCTCGATACCAAACCAGTGCAGCGAGATTCCAGTTCCACAGATATCAATGGCACCTCTTCCCTTTCTTTACATTCCTAACAAAAAGATTAGTTGCTCTTATATCTCCTTTTAGTTTTGCCCACTGCCCTTCTATTTCTCCATCCAGCTAATGACTCCTTGAAGTACTCCTGCATTTTGAGAAAGTTAGTTTTCCTCAATTCTAGGACCCTGGCCTTCATTGCTTGCTTCCTAATATTGAACCACACCAACCCGGTAGTTACTGGTTCCCAAACGATCATCCACTACAACATCAGGAATACTATCCCTGTTGGTAAGCACCAGGTCCAGTATCGCCCACTCCTGTGTGGGTTCTGTTACCAGTTGACAGAACAGACCTCCTTGCAGAGAATCCAGATCTCCCTGTTTTCCTAGAAGATACTGCAGTTGGGATGTCACAATCAATATCTGGAAGATTAAAAACCTATAGTCCTCAAGATTTTACAGACCTCTAATTGTATCCCCTACTCAGCTGTTTTTTCTCCAAGCTGAAGAGCCCTAACCTTTTTTAGCCCTTCCTCATAAGAGAGCCACTGCATTCCCTTTACCATTTTGGTCCCCCTTCTCTGTACCTTTTCCAGTGCAACTAACTTTTTTGAGATGTGGCGACCAGAATTGCACACAGTTCTCAAAGTGCAGTCTCACCATGGAGCGATATAAAGGTATTACGACATTCTCCATTTCACATTATGTGTATTTTGCAACTTAATAATTTTAAACAAGTATATAATGGTCTTAAATATTTAGCCATTCATTTTTTTGATTATATTTCTTGAACAATGTTTTACTGTGAGGTCCCTGCCACTCAAATGCTTCAAGATTCCTTTCTTAAATGGTCACCATTACACTTTATGTGGTGGGGACATTTAGACAATTAAAATGGTGATTGCTTACAGTCTTCTCTATCATACCAATTTTTTTCTCATGTACCTTTTATAAGAAATTAGTTCAGATGTTATCTAATTCCTTGTGGAACAATAAACTACCCAAAATTGTGCTAAGCTTAACTCTAGTAGGGAGAATGATCGCATAAACTTCCCTAATTTTTTTGGTTATCACCATGCCTTTACTCTGCAACAGGGATATCACTGGATGCGGAATATTTTGGATATTCACAACCACCCCTGTTGCTTGGGAGTTGAACATTTAAACACAATCTTTTCCTCTTGAAATTTTAGCTGGTATGATGTTCCCTTGCTCCTTTCTGGAGTTTTCTATAATTCATTCTACTTATAGGACCTATTCTGTATTTGATAACTTGCATGCATCTTTCTCTCCTAAATGGAAATTTTCTCGATTCTCCTTTCCTGGTATCACACATGTTAAAATGAATAGAAGTGTGAACTGGAGAATTTGGCAGAGATGTAGGTTATGGTTTTTGCAACAATTAGTGATGGATGCCAAATTGCTCCTGGTTTGTCTCTTTAGTTTCACAACTGGGTTTACCTGCCTCTCAACATTACCATCAGTTGCAGCTTCAAAACTGTATTAGATATGGAACTGTAACTTTGAATTATTTAGACTATTTTCCTTAACTAACATGCCTATACCGGGATTTAGGCCCGTTTGGACATCTTGCTTCCAACTTATATAAAGTTATAAAGTGAGCTAAATTTTCTATCCACTTTGGATTACAGAATACCTGGCTTTCTGAATTGGATTGCTCAGATAAAGATGTTTATTGGATTTGTTGAACTCTACCATATGTATTTCCCTATCATCAAGAATTACTGAAAATCTGTTTTTTGTTATGCATCGTGCTGTACAGACACCATAGAAATTATTTAGAGGAGGGCTCTTAAAAGGACACCAATGTTTGACCTGTGTTACACCTAAAGGAGAAATTACTCCTTACTTGATAATTTCCTTTTTTTTTTTTTTTTTTTTAAATTAAGACAGGTTAATCCATGGCCAGTTGGTTATGCACCTCTCCCAGCAGATGGAGACTGAGCAAAGCTGATGTCATGGTGTATATATATATCCCTGCACTGACATCATCCTGCTGGTATTCTCTACAAAAGCCAACTGTAGACACCTAAACAGAGTTTAGTTAAATTTTATTGATTGTATTACTGCAATTTGTTTTACCTATGTATTATGTTTTATACTCTGGATTTTAATACGTCTTACGATGTGAACCGATATGAAGTTTTACGAATATCGGTATATAAAAAGTGAATGAATAAATAAATAAAATAAACAAACAATACATGATCATAACTATTAGACAACCATTCAAACAATCAGTTAAAAGTAAAATTGAGTTCTGACAAGGAATGTAATATTAATCTAGGGCCTGGATTTGACACTTACCGAGTCATTGGGGTAACGTGAACTGTAGAAGCCATGTGTCTTAGCAAGGTTAGCAGGTGATGAGCTGTAGTAGTGCGGAGAGTCTGTATTGCTTTTGCTAAGGTTGACAGTGTGTGTGCTCGGTCCTTCGGGAGGAACGTCCTGGCTTGAATGGTGTTGAGATCTGCTCCAATGAACGAGAGGGAGCGTGAAGGAGTCAGATGTGATTTGGGATAGTTTATGAGAAACCCCAAGTATTGTAGTAGGTATATGGTAATATGGAGGGATTGAAGTACTATCTCCTTGGATGGACTTCTGAGCAGCCAATCGTCTAGATATGGATAGACGTGGATACTGCACTGCCTTAGGTAAGCTGCTACTACTGCCAGGCATTTTGTGAATACCCGAGGTGCTGACGCTAGGCTGAATGGCAGCACTTGGTATTGGAAATGTCTGTGACCTACTATGAATCTGAGGTATTTTCAATGAGGAGGGTACATGGCTATATGGGCATATGCCTCCTGAAGATCTAGAGAGCAGCCAATCTCCCTTTTGTAGGAGAGGGAGCATGGTGCCCAAGGTAACCATCCTGAACTTTTCCTTGTTGAGATGTTTGCTTAGGGCACAGAGGTCCAGAATAGGACGTATGCGGCCTGACTTTTTTGGAATCAGAAAATATCGAGAGTAGAATCCTTTCCCTCACTGCAGTCGGGAACCGGTTCCACGGCATTGGAGCGCAAGAGGATTGCGAGTTCTGCCTTGAGAAGTGGAGTATGGTCAGTTAAACTCCACACTGGACGTGGTGGAGAGTCCGGTGGTAGTGTAAGGAAGTTTAGATGGTAACCGATGGGAAAGATAGAGGCACCGAGGACGGCAGTGGCAGCAATGGTCGTCGGTGTTTGATGGTCGTCGGGGTGGAAGTAGACCCGATGGTCCTGGAATCTGCTCTGGCATCGGTGGAGGCTCTTCCTCATCTGAAGACAAGGGAATTGGGATTGGTGCAGATTCAGGAATCGATGGCTTCGGAGGCGCCACTGGTCCGGAAGGAATGGGCACCGATGGAATTGCACCGATCAAAGTATCCAATCGCTCGAGGAGTGGAGCCACATGGTAGGCACCGGATCAGGCGTTGGCATGAGAGTCGGTGCCGGTGGCGACTGGAATCCACGAACACCTTGGACCATCTAGTGCCTCTTGGACCATCTAGTCCAATTCCTCCTGGAAAGCTGGTGTTGGCAACATAGCAATCAGGGTTGGAGGCTGAGTAGGCATTGCTGGAGGGTCCACAGGAATTTGTGGAGTCTCTGCTCCCGGCACCGGTGCAGGTGGGGAACACCTCAGTGACCTGGGTCCAGAGGAGGATGGGGGCTCCTCTCCCCGGGACTTCTTGGGCGGTGGTTCCGTTGATGCCGATGGCTTGTCAGTGCAGGCATCGGATGAAGGCTCACGTCTGTGTCAATGACTGTGCTTTTCTCGATGCTCCTTCTCTGGCACAGAGGATGTCGATGCCTTTGAGTGCGAAGATGCCAGTGACGGCCGGTCACTGGTGTTGAAACATGATGGTGACGGAGTCGAGGAAGAACACAGCTTTCGACTCTGTGCACTCTTGGCTGGAGTAGACTGAGAAGAGCACTTAGATTTGAAAAGGTGTTCCATTTTCTAAGCGGGCCCAGTGGCCTTTTGGAGTCATTTGGGCGCAACTGGTGCACCATTGGACGTCATGGGAAGGCCCCAAGCATAAGACGCAGACATCATGAGGGTCTGTAATGGACATAGTCCTTGGACACTCAGGGCACTTCCGAAAACCAGTCGCCATTTTGACAAAAAGGGGCGGCGTGCGGTCGTCAGGCACCGATGGAAGCACCGCTGCGAACTGACCACAAGAAAGAGGTAAAAACTTACCGGCATTATCGGAGGACGGCGGTCAATGGGGGACCCTGGGACGGGGAAAAATTTTGAAAAATATAAGGAAAAAGTTCAGTGAGGAAAAAGTTGTGAGAAATTCTCACAGGGTCCCTAAGAACCGCGAGGCAACTGCTGCGGGGGAAAAAAAAAAAAAAAAGAGACTGAAGGGGGGACCTCTGCTGGATGCAGCGTTAGTGGCATTCTCCGTGTGCCAGTCAAAGTTCTAGAAACTTTGACAAAAGTGTTTATTTATTTATTTAGAAACTTTTATATACCGGTATTTGTGGGGACATCATACCGGTTCACATAGTAACTGAAAGATTGGAAAATACATTGCAACAGGGGAATGTAACTGGGCGGGGGAAGAACAGAAAGGCAGTAGGAAGGATAGGAGAACAAGAAGGTAATAACCAAAACAATTTACAATGAAAGTCTCCTTAATAAGGAGGTTACCTGAAAGGGGACTGCGAGGGGGAGTGGAAGGAGTTATTCTGTGTAAGCATGGTTGAACAGGAGAGTTTTTAATTTCTTTTTGAATTTAAATGCACAGGGTTCAAGTCGCATGTGGACAGGTAGTGTATTCCAGAGAACGGGCCCGGCAATAGAGATGGCACGGTCTCGGGTGGAGGAGAGATGTGCCTGTTTCAAGGATTGAACGTGTAGGGTGCCTTTGTTGGTAGATCTGGTGGCTCGGGTGGACAGGGGGGCAGTGAAAGGGAGGTCGAGCCAGTTGGAGTTGTGGGTGTAAATGGACTTGTGAATTATGGTCAGAGTTTTGTAGTGTATACGGGACATTATGGGGAGCCAATGTAAATCCTTGAGGATGGGGGTAATATGGTCATGTTTGCGTGTGTTTGTAATGAGTCTTGCAGTAGCATTTTGCAGAAGTTGAAGGGGTTTGATAGAAGACAATGGGAGCCCTAAGAGGAGGGCATTACAGTAATCTAGTTTGGAGGTGAGGGTAGCTTGGATCACTGTGCGGAGGTCATGGGCGTAGAGCAGGGGTCTGAGTTTCTTTAGTACATTTAGCTTGAAGAAGCCAGTTTTGAGGATGGAGTTGATGTGAGGTTTCATACTTAGGTTGGGATCAAGAAGGACTCCGAGGTCTCTAACGGAGGGTTGAGCTGTGAGGAGGTTAAGTTTAGGGTCGTTAGGTAGGAGGTCAGGGGGGGTGCGAGGAGATGTGAAGGAGTTCCGTTTTGTTGGTGTTGAGAGCAAGCTGAAGGTTGGTGAGGAGGGCGTTGATGGCAGCAAGGCACTTTTCCCAGTGCTCGAGGGCGTCAGATATGGAGTTGTGAATGGGAATGATGATCTGTACATCATCAGCATAAAGGTAGAATTTGAGTTTAAGGTCAGTGAGGAGGTGGCAGAGGGGAGTGAGGTAAATGTTGAATAGGGTAGATGAGAGTGATGAGCCTTGCGGGACTCCTTGTTGTAGGGGGTATGAGGCAGATAGGTTGTTTCCAATTTTCACAGAGAACTTTCTGTTAGAGAGATAGGATTTGAACCAAGCAAGAGCTATTCCTGAGATGCCGATGCTTTCTAGCCGTGTCAGGAGGTGGTGGTGGCTGATGGTGTCAAAGGCCGCTGAGATGTCAAGAAGGGCGAGGAGGTAACTGTGGCCTTGTCCCAGACCTCTGAGGAGATAGTCAGTGAGGGAGAGCAGTAAGGATTCGGTGTTGAAGTGCTTCCTGAATCCAAATTGGGAGACATGGAGAATATCATGGTTTTCTAGGTAGTCCATGAGTTGTGAATTTACCACCTTTTCCATAAGTTTGGAGATAAAAGGGAGATTGGAAATGGGGCGGAAGTTGGAAGGATCTTTGGGGTCTAGAGAGGGTTTCTTGAGGAGGGGTTTGACAACAGCGTGTTTGAGGGAATCTGGGACTATCCCGTGGGTGATGGAGCAGTTGATAATCTCAGCTATGGTGCTGGATATGCTGTTGGGAATGGCTATTAGCGCTTTGGTGGGAATGGTGTCGTTGGGATGAGAGGCAGGTTTAAGTTTTCGGAGGAGGCCTGTAATTTCTTTAGAGGAGGTAAGATCCATTGTGGCCATTGAAGGTTGGGACAGGGAGGGGATCAAGGGTGGGTTAGTAGGGGGGGGACGGGTTGGTGGGGGGAAAATCTGGAGAGAAGGTTGGAGATTTTGTTTTTGAAATAATTGGCCAGTTCTTCACATTTGGCCACGGCCTCGGAATCTGGGATAGTGGGGAGGACAGGGGTGGTGAGGCTGGCGACGTAGGAGAAAAGAACTTTGGGGTTGAAATTATAGTCATGAATTTTTTTACCATAAAAGTCTCGCTTGTGTTTGAGAGTAGACTGCCTATATGTGTGTAAGGCTGTTTTGTAGATGGAGGAATGTTGCGGGGTTGGGTCCTTACGCCATTTTCTTTCTTTTTGTCTGAGATTGGCTTTTAGGGTTTTTAGTTCCTGGGTGTACCATGGCTTATAGGGTTTTGCTGCGGTGTTTATGATACGTTCGGTGATTGGGCATAATTTGTTGGCAATGTCTTCTGTGAGGCTATGCCAGGATGCTAGGGCTGTGTCTGGGTCTGAGCAGATAAGCCTTGGTAGGGATGAGGCTAGTGCATCGGTTAGTTCGTCGCTAGGGCAGGTTTTTCTGGAAATGATGGTGGTTTGAGCAGAATGGTTAGTTGGGAGGGGTTTCTTCAAAGTGAGACGGCTTTCAATGAGGTAGTGGTCAGACCAGGGCACTGGGGTGCAGGTGGGTGGGTTGGCGGTTTGGAAATTGGAGTTAATAAACATTAGGTCCAACGTGTGACCAGCTTTATGAGTTGGCGATGCTATAATTTGTCAGAAGCCTAAGGCAAGGAGGGATTGAATGAAATTTTCGCAGGATGCAGTAGGAGGGTGTGAGTTAGCGTGGAGATTAAAATCTCCAAGGATGATGGAAGGTGTATCAGTATTTATCCATTCTATAAAAAATTCAATTAGGGGGGAGGGATTGGACTCGAGGATGGTAGGGGGGGCATAAACTAGACATAATTGGAGGGTATCTGCTTTAAAGAGGCCGATTTCAAGTTTGGGTGGGGCTGCTATACTGATGAGTTTAAGGTTAAGATGTTTCTTGGCTGCTAGGAGAATTCCTCCACCTCTTTTTTTAGGTCGGTGGATGGGGAAGATGTCATAGAGGGAGGATGGGAGTTGGTTTATGAGGACGGTATCTGATTCTTTGAGCCATGTTTCTGTAACTGCACAGATGTCTGGGGTGCAGTCTGTAAGCATGTCATTGAGGATTAGTGTCTTTTTAGATATGGATTGGGCATTCATGAGTATGATGGAGACGGTGGTGAGACCAAGGAGCTGAGTCAGGGGTGAGGTGAGGATGGGGATAAGGGATTTTCGGCGGGAGGCTGGGTGGCGGGGAAGGAGGGGAGGGGGAGGTAGTCTAGAGTGAGGGTAATGGATGCGAGGGATTGGGTAAGCAGCCATGTTGGTGCCCTTGGTAGTCAGGTAGGAGTGGTAGGCGTAGGAGGAATGGTAGGTACCTTAAGGTACCTTAAAAGTCAGGTGGCAAGGGAGGTACAGGGGGAAAAAAGGGGGGAGCCTGGTAGAAGAGTAGGTCAGCAAGTTTCGGCTGTGTGAATATCAGCAGATTACGGTTAGTAGCAATATGGTACATAATGTAACAACATGGTACACAATGTTAAACAGGATAGAGGCACAGAGTAGACAGCACTTTAAGTTGCTCACCGCAGGCGAGTGTCCATGTGGAGTGGTAGTGGAAGAAGTGGTTGCAGAAGGGAGCTTGTGAGGATGTAGGTCCAGTTGCATGTGTTTCTGTTTGTGGCTGAGGGGAGCAAATTAGCAGGATAGCGTTTCTTAGATTCCCCCGGTTAGCAACTCTAGCGTTCTCTCTCAGGTTGTGTGTCTTTCTCTCTCTCACTCCGTCTAGTTCATCCCCAGGCTATGTGTCGCAGCAGGAGGTGGAGAGGAGAAGCCGCAGACATGAAGCAGAGGGTAGAGATGCTTCAGGACACTGCGTGTGGGGATGCCGAGATGTTGGTGGCGGTGGGTTAGGCGCGGCACTAAGGTGCGGCACGAAGGGGCGCACAAAGGGGCAAGCCCCTTTGTCGCGCTCCTTCGGCGCGCGACGCGCGACGCCAGGGAGTGCAGGAGGCTTTAATCCTGCTCGTCTCGTGGCGATGACGTCACCCCTGCGCCCAGCGGGGCGGATCTCGGCGCGGCGGGTCCGGTGGGGGTGGGGGCTCGGGGCCCGGCAGGTGAGGCAGGCCGGATCGCGGGTGGAGGCAGGCCGGAGCGAAGCGTGGTCTCAGGACCGTGAGGTAAGTCCGATCGGGTCGAAGACTGGCTGGTGGCCGGAGTGGGAGCCCGATTGGGGAAGGCGGAACAAAGAGGCCTTACCCCGACGGGCTTTCAGCGCCGGCTGCGCGGGCCCAGTTCACCGCCGATCCCGATGAGAAGAGGAGGACGCCGGGGACTGCAGGAGGCTTTAATCCTGCTCGTCTCGTGGCGATGACGTCACCCCTGCGCCCAGCGGGGCGGATCTCGGCGCGGCGGGTCCGGTGGGGGTGGGGGCTCGGGGCCCGGCAGGTGAGGCAGGCCGGATCGCGGGTGGAGGCAGGCCGGAGCGAAGCGTGGTCTCAGGACCGTGAGGTAAGTCCGATCGGGTCGAAGACTGGCTGGTGGCCGGAGTGGGAGCCCGATTGGGGAAGGCGGAACAAAGAGGCCTTACCCCGACGGGCTTTCAGCGCCGGCTGCGCGGGGCCCAGTTCACCGCCGATCCCGATGAGAAGAGGAGGACGCCGGGGACTGCAGGAGGCTTTAATCCTGCTCGTCTCGTGGCGATGACGTCACCCCTGCGCCCAGCGGGGCGGATCTCGGCGCGGCGGGTCCGGTGGGGGTGGGGGCTCGGGGCCCGGCAGGTGAGGCAGGCCGGATCGCGGGTGGAGGCAGGCCGGAGCGAAGCGTGGTCTCAGGACCGTGAGGTAAGTCCGATCGGGTCGAAGACTGGCTGGTGGCCGGAGTGGGAGCCCGATTGGGGAAGGCGGAACAAAGAGGCCTTACCCCGACGGGCTTTCAGCGCCGGCTGCGCGGGCCCAGTTCACCGCCGATCCGTAATAGGGCTTCATCGATGATGTCACCCATATGTGAGGACTACCATCCTGCCTGTCCTGGGAGAATGTTCCTTTCCCCACCTCAAGATGGATTGACTGGAGGTAAGGATCTCCCGTAGATCCTGGAAGAAGTTCCCTCTCATAAAGAGCAACACTTTCATAGTAACAAAGTAAATGACAGCAGATAAAGATCAAAAGGCCCATCCAGTCTGCCCAGCAGTAATTGTATGTGCATTTACTCATGGAACCAACCCCCTATCTCACTGTGTCCCCTTAAATAATACAAGGGGGCATTTGTATCAAGTCAAGTTCAGTGAGCAAGCAAAGCGATAAAACGTAAGGGAATATTACTGGCAAATATTATATAATAAACCATATTACAGAGAAGTGACATGAATGTCTTCTTAATGATCTAAGGATTTATCATCAGTTGGCGACTGGTCATGATAAACTTGTGATTGTTGTACTGGATGGTTGGAGGAAAGCTATTTCAGGGGTGAAAGCGGTGCAGGAATCCCTAGCGCATTTATGGAGGCGGGGGGGGGGGGGCGGTCAGATTCCCCTAGGAATGCAGAGTTTAGGAGAGCTTTTGATAAACAGCCATTGTGTGTCCCTTAGGCCTGCACCACAGGAGAAAAGCCTTGTGCAAAAATAGCACAACGGGGGGGGGGGGGGGAAGGGGCATCCAGCCCTGAGAAGGAAGAAGTGGGGGAAGGGGGGAGAAAGCAAAAAGAATCAATTAGCCACAGCCTCAAGAGAATTTCAACCCCCAAGGGAGTTGGAGCTCCTCACATTCTGAGGAACCCTGAGGCTATCTGATTCTACTGCCTTCCTCCTTGGGTTCTACCAGAACCTCCAAAGGATGCTCAACTGGGAACCCTCCAAACACTGCGCCAATCCAGCTATGTCCTCATCTACTGGAGACAAATACTGACAAGGCTGTCTGCTACACAAGCTCATCTACTGTGAGTGATACTACAGAAAACTTTTAGTTCTCAAACTGTCTGCTAGCAGGGAAGCATATTCATATTCATCTGGACTAATATAGCAGGGTGATACACGAGACAGACACATACTGGGAAAGTGTGCAAGCTTTGTAAGGGTGTTAGTCATATTTATCAATTTCTCCCTAGATAATGCAAATATAATGAATGATTTAGCATAAACCTTTAGAACAGGGGTCGGGAACCCATGGCTCGCGAGCCAGATATGGCTCTTTTGAGGGCTGCATCTGGCTCGCAGACAAGTGTCGCCATACTTCGCGGTTCCCCGCTGACCCAGCTGCTCCCCGGTCCTCCGCCGCCCGGGCTTAAAATGCTGTCAGCCCGGGCGGAACGCGGCAGGACAGCTGGAGTCAGCGGCACCGGCGTGCTCTCTTCTCCTCCCCCCCCCCCGCGGCCCGGAAGAGGAAGTGGAGAGCATCGGGTGCCTGCGCGGGAAGAAGAGACCACACTAGCGTGGTCTCTTCTTCCGCGCAGGCACCCGATGCTCACCACTTCCTCTTCCGGGCCGCGGGGGGGAGGAGAAGAGAGCACGCCGACTGGAGTCATCTGGGTGCCTGCGCGGGAGTCATCGGGTGTCAGCCGGGTGCCAGCGCTGGAGTCATCGGGTGCCTGCGCGGGTCTTCCCGCGCAGGCACCCGATGCTCTCCACTTCCTCTTCCGGGCCGCGGGAAGAAGAGAGCACGCCGGTGCTCTCTTCTTCCCGCGGCCCGGAAGAGGAAGTGGAGAGCATCGGGTGCCTGCGCGGGAAGACCCGCGCAGGCACGCTAGTGTCCGACGGGAAGAAGACTGCAGCGCGGCTCGGAGGAAAAGGAAAATCTTCAACCGCGGCCGATGGGACTCCGCCTTCGCCTCCGCGAGGGCTGAAAATGAAGGAGGTTAGCGTTGGGAGGTGGCTGCTGCTGCCGCGAGTTCCTGGGGGGGGGGGGGGGAAGGGGGAGAGAGAGAGAGTGAATGAGCGAGCAAGCATGTGTGTTTGAGATCCTGTGTGTGTGAGTGAGAGATTGCATGTATGTGAATGATTGAGAGCCTGTATATGTGAAAGAGAGTATGTCTGTGATTGAGATCCTGCCTGTGAGAGAGAGAGCATGAATGTAAGTTTACCATTGGGAACCTGTATGTGTAAGTTTGTAATTGAAAACCTGTTTGTTTGAAAGAGTATGTGTGTATGATTGAGATCCTTTGTGTGTGAGAGAGATCATGTGTATGTATGATTAAGAGCCTGTGTGTATAAGTAAGAGAGAGATCATGTGTGTCTGTGTCTGATTGACAGCTGGTTTAGGTGATGGAGCATGTGAGTATGTGATTGAGAGCCTGTGTTTAAATGAGAGAGAGAGACCATGTGTGTCTGTGTGATTGAGAGCTGATTTAGGTGAGGGAGCATGTGAGTATGTGATTGAGAGCCTGTGTTTAAATGAGAGAGAGAGACCATGTGTGTCTGTGTGTGATTGAGAGCTGATTTAGGTGAGGGAGCATGTGAGTATGTGATTGAGAGCCTGTGTGTAAATGAGAGAAAGAGAGGACATGTTTGTAAGCATGTGAATGAGAGTCTGTGTGTGAGAGAAAAGACAGCATGTATTTATGTGATTGAAAGCCTGTGTGTGTGTAAGCGTGAAAAGATAGACAGCATGTGTGTAAATGTGTAATTAAGAGCCTATATAAGTGAGAGAGAAAAAACATTTGTATATGTGAGTGACTGAGAGCATGTGTGTATAGGTGTGTCATTGAGAGCCAGTGTGAGAGAGAGCGCTGGTATGTGACTGAGAGAGGAGAAAGTTCCAAGCAAACCACCCCACCTCCTGCTAATTCAGAACAATCTCAGGACACCTGGATATCAAACGTTCCCAGGTATGCAGAGCAAAAAAATTTTTGTATCCTTATTATTTTTCATTACTGGATCTTTGTGTCTGCTATTTTGAAATATTTTGTTGGTATCTGGAAATGTTTTATATGAGTTTTTAATTATTGGATTTTCCACTCATCAGCTGTTTCGAAATATGTTCTTTTTGTTAGTACAGTTTTACTGCTGATGATTTTATATTTCTTGATTTGTTTTATAAGGATGTGTGATGTTTCTTTTTTCCTTTGTTACACTGCATACAGAGACTCTGGCTTGTTGCAGTTTCCAATTCAGTTTTTGTCTGCATGCTTCTTGTTATGCGTTTTGGTCTCTTTATTCTATGTTAGGTGAGGGACAGCACGTGATTCAGGTGAGGTTTTCTGCTGGCGTGTAGTTTCTGTGTAGGACTCTATAGCAGCCTGACTTGGTCCGTTTTCCTAATAGGAGATGTATTGGTGTCTTAAGGCCTGGTGTAATATTTTCAGAGACTTATTGTACTTTAAAAGTGTGATCTTACATAAAATGCACACATTTACTTGTATTTAGTTTTAAACATATTGTATGGCTCTCATGGAATTACATTTTAAAATATGTGGCGTTTATGGCTCTCTCAGCCAAAAAGGTTCCTGACCCCTGCTTTAGAAGCTTATGCATGCAAGCTCTCAATACAGCCTAGAGATAAAAGTATGACTTCAGGAGAGGTGGGTACAAACTGGGTTGAGGAGAGATTAGTAATGGCTGTAAAATCAAATGTATTAAATCAAATTTAGATAAATCAAAGACAACATGGGAATAAGATACACAAAATAAATGGAGCCAAGCAGCATAAAAGAAGTGACCTTGTTGATTGAAATTAGAGCGTGGAATAAAACCAAAGATGCAAATACCTTCAGTTTTCAGCTGCAGTCATTTATAAATCAATAAGAAAAATAATTTCTTACTTTGCTTCCTGTTCGAGCTGCTCCTCCAGCTGTCCAATCTTTGCTTCTAGAGCAGAAATGGTGGTCTTAAATTTGGACTTGACTGAACCCTCCAGCTCCTGTAGTTTGGCCTTCAATTCTTTGTTTTGTCTCTCCAGCTGCTGCCGTGCATTCTCGCTCTTCTGTGCAGCACTACGTTCTCCAGCTAGTTCGGAATTCAGGGTATCGACCTAGTGATAGAAATAGAAATACAATGGTTTTCAATATACTGACCAAGCATTCTCATGCACAAATATAAGTGAGGCTGGGAAACTGATAAGAACATGCCATACTGGGTCAGACCAAGGGTCCATCAAGCCCAGCATCCCGTTTCCAACAGTGGCCAATCCAGGCCATAAGAACCTGGCAAGTACCCAAAAACTAAGTCTATCCCATGTTACCGTTGCTAGTAATAGCGGTGGTTATTATCTAAGTCAACTTAATTAATAGCAGGCAATGGACTTCTCCTCCAAGAACTTATCCAATCCTTTTTTAAACACAGCTACACTAACTGCACTGACCACATCCTCTGGCAACAAATTCCAGAGTTTAATTGTGCGTTGAGTGAAAAAGAACTCTCTCTGATTAGTTTTAAATGTGCCACATGCTAACTTCATGGAGTGCTCCCTAGTCTGAAAGAGTAAATAACAGATTCACATCTACCCGTTCTAGACCTCTCATGATTTTAAACACCTCTATCATATCCCCCCCCCTCAGCCGTCTCTTCTCCAAGCTGAAAAGTCCTAACCTCTTTAGTCTTTCCTCATAGGGGAGCTGTTCCATTCCCTTTATCATTTTGGTCGCCTTTCTCTGTACCTTCTCCATCGCAATTTTATCTTTTTTGAGATGCGGCGACCAGAACTGTAGACAGTATTCAAGGTGTGGTCTCACCATGGAGCAATACAGAGGCATTATGACATTTTCTGTTTTATTCACCATTCCCTTTCTAATAATTCTCAACATTCTGTTTGCTTTTTTGACTGCCGCAGCACACTGAACTGACAATTTCAATGTGTTATCCACTATGACACCTAGATCTCTTTCTTGGGTAGTAGCACCTAATATGGAACCTAACATTGTGTAACTATAGCATGAGTTATTTTTCCCTAAATGCATCACCTTGCACTTGTCCACATTAAATTTCATCTGCCATTTTGATGCCCAATTTTCCAGCCTCACAAGGTCTTCCTGCAATTTATCACAATCTGCTTGTGATTTAACTACTCTGAACAATTTTGTATCATCTGGAAATTTGATGACCACCACCACTCCCACTACCTACTACAAAAAAAAAAAAAAAAAAAGAAAAAAGGTTCCACCAAAATGCACATTTCCTCAGCACGTTCTACAAATTTTTCAAAAAACTGATGGCTTTAGGAACACTGGCTACCATTTATGTGTGGCAAAGCTAGTCTCTTGAAATCTGTATCAGCTGTCTAGCCTGAATGACCTTGAGAAATGTCTGGTCTCATCCCAGTAATGTGTGTACTAGTCTTCTACACTATATTCACCAGTCATTTCTTTAAACTTGTTGCACTGTACTTGGTTGGATACTGGCTACAAATGCATGAACAAAAATATTAATGGCCCCACATCTATTATGACTTATACAATAGGTATGGCTCTCTATCCAAAGCTTTACCTGCAATGTGGTCTTACGGAATCGATCATTGAGGAGCTCCATGTTACTTTGTTCCTCCTCAAGCTCTTCTTCCATCTGTGCTATGCGAGCTTCAAGGCGACGCTTTTCATCCAGCAGGGCTGATCTGGAAGTGGAGAGGTTACAGTATGGATTAACACAACTTAGCATAACTTGGTTTTATGGTGTCACAACCTAGCCCTCACCATTTTGCACTGCGAGTAAATCACTACTCTAGATCTAACCTTGCTGGACAATAATCCAATAAAATCTCTGCCTACAATAACCACTCTCTCCTGGCTCCCAACCCCATCTCAAGACTCCACATTGAGATGTTAGTTTCTTGTGACATTTTACAGCCATTTATTTCAGATACAATTAACATTTTGCATGTAACTGTTTTGCTTTTGTTAGGGTCCCTTTCTGATAACATGGCTGGCTCAGGGTAGAGGGGTCCCTTCCAATGATGCAGCCCCACAAGTGCGGCTGCATGGCAGCTTACTTCGGATGCTGTAGCAATAGAATGGTGTACTGTCACGCCCCATGCACTCATCTTGGCTTCTTCCTCCAATGGCCTCGACTATGGTCAGAGAAAAGGATTAACATACAAAGAACCTACCTATCATGCCGCTACACTATCTAAAATATGGTATGTCCACTTCAGTATACTTCTCTCATAATATCCAAGTTCTGATTGTGAGGGAGGTCTGGCTTTCAAGAAGCATCGCACCCCATCTTTAGCTTCTTCAGCAATGAGTTCAAAACAAACAGGTCAGGCCTTAAAATGACAGATACCTGGGTTTCCATGCCAATTTTGGATCCCCAACCAGAATCCCAATTACTGTGGAACTCCGTAAACTTGTTTGGGATGTGAGAAAGCTAAATTTCTTACCTGTAACAGTGCTCTTTATCAACATCAGGATAAAATCAATCATATCAGTGGGTGACATTATCCAATGGCACTGAGACAGAAAAACTTAAGAGCTCAGAAAGAGTGAGGTAGTATGAACATGTAAGGATCTTCTTGCACAGCCAGCCATGCAAATCACCTCAGTCTTAAAAGCAAAGCAAGTTTCAACTTTAAAGGGAAGGTGGGATGGAATATGTGGTTGATTTATTCTGCTGTTTACAGAGAACACTTGTTACAGGTAAGCCACTAAGCTTTCTCCGTGGAAAAACAGAACAAGCTCAGCCGCACAAGTAGCGTCGCTTAGGGTGTGTGTTTGTTTTTGCCTGTCAGTAATAGATATCTGCAACTCAACTGCATTGCTAAAGGATGGGGAATAGAATCAAGGAATAAATTACATTTTGAAGAATTGCCTGTCCAAAGCTGCTGTCTTGATGCAAACACATCTCTAGGCAGTAATGAGCAGGGTCAGCATGGATAAAAGCCCATGTAGTAGCTTTGCAGATATCTTCTAAGGAAGCAGTTTGCAGATATACTAAAGAAGTTGCTATAGTTATGATTTGATGGACTTTTACTTTACTGTGAAGATGCTTGACTGTAGCAACAAGTGATGCAGTCAGAGAGATTCAATTAGAAAGCATTCCCTTTGTAACAAATATCCTGTTTGATGGTGAAATGCTAATAGAAATAAGACAAGCTAACAAATGAGGAAAAAATAATGCGAGATGTCAACTACCCCAATATCAACTGGGTAGATTGATGTCAGGACACTACAGACTAGTGCGTGCTGTTTGTGCCAGGCAAAATGATAGAAATATCAAAGAACAAAATTACTAAATATATAGATATAGGGTAATGGAAAAAACCAACAAAGATTTAGCCAAGGGAAGTCTTGCCTCACCAATCTGCTACTTTAGTTTGAGGGAGTAAATATAAACATATGGATAAGGTGAGCCAGTTGATTTAGTGTATCTGGACTGCCAGAAAGCATTTGATAAAGTCTGTCATGACAGACTTCTTAGGAAATTAAAAAGTCATGGGATAGGTGGCAGAGTCCTATTGTGAATTGGAAACTGGTTAAAAGATAGAAAACAGAGCAGGACTAAATGGTACATTTTTCTCAGTGGAGAAAGGTGAATTGTGAGGTACCCCAGGGATCTGTCTGGGACCACTGCTTTTTAACATATTTATAAATGACATGGAAATGGGAACAATGAATGAAGTGAACAAATTTGCCAATGACACAATATTATTCAAAGCTATTCATAAGAGGACTGTGAGAACCTGCAAGAGGACCTTGTAAAAAGGGAGACTCGGCATACAAATGAAAAATGAAATTTATTTGAAAACGGTTTTTATTGTTTTGTCAATTAACCATATACCAAACACGGGAGAGAGGCGTGACACTTCGTCTCTCTCCCCGAAAACTTATCAAATAGTACAAATCATCAAAAAAGCCCAACTTCCTTTAGCCCCTGACTGCCCCCCCCTACCTCCCCCCCCCCCCCGCCCCCCTTTCCCCCTCCCATGGCCCTTTGGAGTCAAAAATTATAACAAGACCTAGATCCCATTCTTCATATATGGAAAAAATATACGTCCAAAGTTAATAAAGCATCTCCACTCAGCCCAAATGGTCCACGAAAGTCAGTCGTTGAGAATCGAACTACGCACCGTCTGTGGTAGTGACTGTAAGTAGACCTCCCATATGGCGAGAAAGCGTTTCTTATGGTATGGAGTGTGTCGCATGGTCGCCGCATCCAGCAGCATCATTCGATGAAAGCCGTTTCGCCAGGTCCAGTAAGCAGGAGGTGATACCTCACACCATTGTAGTAAAATGGTTTTCTTCCCCACCAGACAAGCCTTATGGATAAGTAAGCGACTTCCCAGCCCTCTAATTCGTAGTGGAGAAATGCAACCAAACAGAAGCCATAATGGAGATATCGGAAGCACCACGTCCATCAAATTTTCTAAGTAATGGGCCACTCTTGTTCAAAATTGACGAATGACAGGACATTCCCAAAAGGCATGGGACAAGGTACCCCTGGCATGTCCACAACGGGGACACGCCGCCGAAGGAGAGATCCGTAAATGGAAGGCCCCCTCTGCTGAGACATAGCTTCTCCGCAAAAATTTATATTGCATTTCTCGGAAATAAGAATTTATCGAGAGCTGGGAAACCCGCCGAAATCCGGCTTTAATAATATGAACATTGACTGTAAACACTCCATCACCATTCCATCTATCAACCAAAATAGAGCAAGTGTCCACCGACACCAGTTGTCGGAGGCGCTTATAATAATGAGACATAGAGGGCGGCCCGTCTTTATCAAGAGACAACATCGCTCTCAATGCCTGAAGATGAGAAGTTTGCAATAGGGAGGGAGGGAGGGAACAGACATAATGCTTTAACTGTAAATATGGAAAAACCTCCCCAGCCGCTATTCCATAGCAAGTCCTAAGTTCTGGCAAAGACATGAAAGCTCCCTCAGGAGTTAACACCCGACCTATCAGGTCTACCCCCAGCCTACTCCATCTTTGAAAAGCTGCAGTTTGGGAACCGGGAGTAAAATCAGGATTTCCCCGAATCGGTAGGAGCGGGGCACATATCCTCGGGATCTGTAGCAGCCGCGTAAGGCGCCCCCAAGAGGTTCGCACGGGCCTAATAAGGACACTCTGCACTAGATGAGAGGGCACGGAAGACGCTTTCGCCTGTAAAAGGAAGTGTAGAGATGTGGAGGCGGCCAGTTCCAAATCTGCAGGCAAACATATGACCGTAGACGTGGTCAACAACCAGTCTCGGATTAAACGCAAATTACTAGCCAAATTGTAAAGGGCCAAGTCCGGGACACCCAAGCCTCCCCTTCCCCACTGCTCCCTCATCCAGACCAACGGTATACGAGACCTGCCCTCCCTCCAATAAAATCGGCGCTGAGCCTTGTCCAACAGTCTCAACTCCACAGCTCGAAGCTGAAGCGGCAGGTTCTGAAACAAATAGAGCCACTTGGGCAAGAGGACCATCTTAAAGAGATGAACTCTGCCTCCCAGGGAGAGCGGTAACCGGGCCCAACCGCACAGCTTGTCTTGAGTGTGTTTTAGGAGGGGACTTACATTCAGTTTATAAAGCCTAGAAAGATCTCGTGGGATTAAGATTCCAAGATAACGGAACGCGTCATCCGCCCATCGTAACGGGAATTCCCCGTCCCAAGCATCCAGCAAAGTGTCCGGATACGCCAGAGCCTCAGATTTGTCCAGATTTAACCGAAATCCGGAAAAAATCCCATAATCCCAAAAAATTTGGAGCAGAGGACGAAGAGACTGCCGGGGGTCAGTAATAAATACCAAAATATCGTCCGCAAAGGCGGCATATTTAAACGTAGTAGATGTAAGGCGTAGCCCCTTAACCAGCTTAGCCGCCTGTATCTGCAATAGCAAGGGCTCCAGCTGGAGGATAAATAAAAGGGGAGAAAGGGGACATCCCTGCCTCTTACCCCTGGAAATGGAAAAGGTCTTGGCGGAAGAACCATTGGTCACAATAACGGCTTCAGGGTCATGATACAACAAACGAATAGTATTAAGGAACAGCCCCCCAAAGCCCATCCTCTGCAAAATCCAAAAAAGATAGTCCCATTCCACCTTATCAAACGCCTTTTCGGCGTCGAAACTAACGGCGAGGAAAGGGGCATCCATCAATTGGCACATAGACATCGCCGCTAACACCTTACGAATATTAGTTAAGCCATAACGCTTGCGGACAAAACCCACCTGATCAGGACCTATCAAGCTGGGTAGCACAGTAGAAAGGCGGTTGGCCATTCATTTTTGGTCAAACTTTAAGAGAGAGATGGGGCGATATGATTCAGGGGCCAAGGGGTCTTTACCCGATTTTGGAATAAGAACTATATGCGCCCTATTACTGTGAGCTGGAAAGGAACCGCCCCCCGCCAACGCACCAACCACTTGGACCAACAGAGGACCCACCAAATCCTGGAGGCATTTATAAAATTCTGCCCCATACCCATCTGGCCCCGGAGCCTTAAAGGCCTTAGCCCCCCCTATTACCGTTTGCACTTCAGTTAACGTCACCGGACTATTGAGAAAAGTCTGCTGTTCACCAGTTAGCTGAGGGAGGCGTAATTGCGCGCAAAACTGAGCACAAGCCTCGGGGTTCCAATGCTCAGAGGAATATAATCCCCTATAAAATTCCCTGAACCTATGTAATATTTCATCTGTGGCAGTAAGTACTCTACCCGCAGGGGTTCTCAATGCCGGTATGTATCTAGAACCTCTAGCAGCCCGAACTAAATTCGCAAGCATCTTCCCAGCTTTATTGCTATGCTGGTAAGCTTATATTGGTAGTATAAGAAACTCTTTCAAGCCCGCTGATGAACCAATGTGTTAAGCTCTCCCTGAATCGAAAAATATTGCACCCGAGCCCCTTGTGTGTTCCTACGAGTCAGGGCTAGCTTGGCCCTCTGCAATCTAGCCGTCAGGGTCACAATCCGGTGATTGATAACTTTTTTCCTGTGAGCCATATAAGAAATTATGTCCCCTCTTAAAACTGTTTTGGCTGTGTACCAAAACAATACAGGCTCAGTTACATGTTGCGCATTCAGAGTAGCATACTCTAACCAGCGGGCTCGCAAGAATTCCTGAAATTTAACATCATGAACCAAATAGTAGGGAAACCGCCAGGGAGAAGTTGTAACAGGGCGAAGCCCAATCTGCAGTTCCAGACAAACCGGGGCGTGATCAGAAATCACAATTTCCCCAATAGTCACTTCCCCCACCTGGGACAGGCAATGTGTACTAAGTAAAAAGTAATCAACCATGCGCCCGGGAAATGTGGGTAAAGTCTTTTTCCCCCGGATGCAGGAGACGCCAGACCTCCAGCAACTGAAGTGATTGCTCCAGATAGGAAGGTCCCCTACCAAAGCTCCCTCGCGCCCCTGAGGACGAGGACCGATCCAACTGGTCATCCCGAATGGTATTAAAATCTCCACCTATTACTATGCAATCATCCACATAAGGTAGAAGCAGTCGGTAAATGTCCTGATAAAAGCTTGGGCTATAACTATTGGGAACATATAGATTGCATAAAATTACCTTAGCTTGATGCAGCTCAGCTATCAAGATAATGTACCTTCCCTGCGGATCCTTAATAGTAGAATGAACCTGCAAAGGGACCTGCGGGTGGACCCAGATGGCCACCCCCGCAGACTTCGTAGTACCAGAAGCATAGTAAACGTTCCCGCCCCAGATTCTACTTAATTTATCATGTTCACTATCTGTTAGATGGGTTTCTTGGAGGAAAGCAATACTAGCCCGCTTACGTTTAAGGAGGGTCTGAATTTTTGTTCTTTTAATAGGGGAGTTTATCCCACAGACGTTCCATGTAATAAGAGACGTGTGATTACTAAGGAGACATCATATAACAGTTTCCCAAACGAGTAATCCAAGCTGTCCCATGGCAAGGGTCCTCCCAGCCGGAACCCTCACCAACACAATGCCCAAGAATTTAGTGAAACCTAAAGAAATGGAAAAAGGTCTGAAAAAACATAATCAATTGGACCCCAAAGAGCCTACTACAAATTCCCCCTCCCCAAAACACCCCCCAACTTCCCTCCCCCCTCCTCGCAAGACCCCTGGCGAGGATTCCTCCCTGTCCCAAATATGAGATCACTACCGTGTTAGCTTACCCACCCCTCCCTTCCCCCCCCCATCTGCATTCCCCGGTCACCATCATCATAGCAAAGCAAAAGAAAGAATGAACAGCAATAATGGGAATTAACACACCCAGAGCCCAACAAAAAAAGGAAAAAGACATAAAAGAGGGGAAGAAAGAGAAAAAAAAATTGAAGACCTCAAGAGGCAGCCATAAACCAGCTCGTCAGCCTCGGACTTCTAGACAGCATATGAACAATCATAAGCAGAAAAAAAATATATGGGATATAAGCAATTATAAACCCAAATAGGTCCATAGTCCATACAAAGTCTCACGCTAAAGCAGCTCTAGATTAGGGAAACTGCTGAGTGCAACAAGAGGAAAAAACCCCCCAAAAGAGAAGAACCATCAAGTCAGTGTACAAACGGGGCAGGCGAAATCATAGAGTCCCATTGTCCAAGGGGAAAAAGGCCCCACCGGGAACATCCACCGCATGTCCACCCAACTGTAAAAATCTAGCGATAAGCCAGAGCTTCCCACCAGGGCGATAACTCTGTTCCAACATGTGGACCCGTCCAGAAATAATGAAAAAAATTGTACTCCCCTGAAACTGGGAACTCAAGGCTGACACCACTCCGTCTTAGCCTCAGTCCAACCGGTGCACTTCAAACTGTAGAAAAATAGTCGTAACGCCACAAAATTGTAAGGTTCGTAAGAAACAGTTCTCAATAGAAAAAACAAACAAACAGGCTTCAGTCAGTCCACCGAAGCACACAGTTTAGCCAAGGTCAGATCCCCAATCTGATGTTTACCTGGCCTTGTTGAACAAGGCAAGCACAGCACATTGTCAGCGAGGCAAAGCAGCGGCTCCATTTTCTTCCCCAGTGCCCGCCACTTGCAGGAGGGACCGGGCCTCCTGAGGCGAGGTAAACCACTGCACGCCAGACGCGGTGACCACCCGCAAACGAGCTGGAAAGATCAAGGAAGCTCTCAATCCCTGCGCCAACAACTGGGTACACACTGGGGCCATCGCCCTGCGCGGCCACATTCGCCGAAAAGTCCTGAAAAATCAGTACCTTCTTGTTATCATATTGTAGCGTGCGTCCCCTACGCGTGGCAGCCAAAATTTCTTGTTTGTGGGCAAAATTTAAGATCTTTGCCACCACCACCACTCTAGGCTTTTCCGCATCCGACCGCTTCACTCCCAGGCGGTGCGCCCGCTCGATTCACAGCGGGCCCTGCGCGGTAGACAGAGAGAGCTCCTTTACAAGCCAGGTTTCAAGTGTGGATGGAAGGGCACGATCGTCGATGGACTCAGGTAGGCCTACCAACCGCAAATTCGATCTCCTCGAGCGGTTTTCGAAGATCCTCAATTTTCGCCGTATGCTTAGCGACCTCGGCTCGCAGGGCCACCATCTCCGTTTGTATAGTGTGGAGGCCATCTTGTGTGTCTGACACCCGGCTTTCCAGCTCAGTGCATCGGCTTTCAAATTTATTAAGATTGGCCGAAATGTCAGCGACTGCCGAGGAAATAGACTTAAGCTCAGGTCCCAGCTGCCTCGATGACCGCGGATTTAATTTCAGCTAGTACCGGCGCCGAAATCTGTTCCACAGGCCCAGCCGCGGCGGCCATGATGGGCTCCGTGTGTGCCAGCAGCGCTTCTCTTCCCTTATCCTTAGCGGCCTTACCAGCTCGAGTTGGCATACCCAAATAACGGTAACCATGAAGAAGAGATCACAGCCTCCGTGAAAAAGGGGCACTGAACTGGCCGGGGCAATGCAGATGGGGGTCGATTCTAGGAATTCTGAACCAAGAACTGGTATTTTTAGTAGTGAATACTATTATCTTGGCAGAGGTTTCATTACAATATTTCCAGTTTTTTTGGATTGCTCCACTCCAAAGGAAGCACACTGGTGTCAGAAGAACTGTGCACCCAGGAGGCAGAGAGGTTGATTTGCTGGTGCCTAAGCTATTTTACTGTGCCAGTTTACTGTCTACACCAGAGACTCTGGGGCCGATGCAATAAGGTGCGCTGAAGCTGCCACGGGTTTGTAGGCGTGTTTTCCCGCTCAAAGCCCTATACAGGGATGTAATAAGGGTTTTGTGTACGGGAAAAAAAGCGCGTACGAAAGTGTTTACAGACCTGTGGAATTTCCTGCACGAATGCATGCTAATGGCATGCAAAGGAGGCAATTAGCTAATTATAGGTAATGCACGGAGACGTTCTAATGCAGGTTTTTTAATGCGGGCTTTTTACCGCCACTGTCAGGGCACGAGTTAAGTGTCAGCGCAGACTTGGGGGCCTATGTCGGCATCTGAGCGTCCTGAAAACCACCTAGCTGAGCACCTCTCTCGATGTCCAAGTGGCCAGCTTAGCTAGGCGCTTTTCTGGGTGTCGGAACGGCCAGCTTAGGTAGGTGCTTCCCTAGACGCTTTTCTCGATGTCCGAGCAGCCAGATTTGCGAGCAGCTGAGCGCCTAAGCTCAGCGCCCGAGTGGCCAGATTGCTAGTTAGCTAGGTGTCCGACCATACAGACTCGTGACCAAGTAAGCGCCTAGTTCAGCGCTTGAGGCAACATTTGCTAGGTACTTTTCTGGGCACCAGAGCGTCCATATTCGCTCCCAGCTGAGTGCCTATGTTGGCACCCGAGCATCCAGGTAGGTGCTTAGTTGGGCACCAATATGGTTGCTATGCCAGTGTGAATTAGCATCCATGAAAATATTTGCCATGTTTTCTGCAGCACAGTTATTTGAAATATTAAGAATACTTTCCAGGGTCATACTTTCACTTAATAGGTAGACCCATTCGCTTGCTCACTTTTATGTGTTGGTTATCAGTGCAGGTTTTGAGCGTGAATGCGGCTGTTTATTACATAGACCCTTACAGCGCTTAGGTCTGCGCATTTTTCCGTATGTGCGCCGGTTTTCTGCGTGCAAATCATTTGCATAATTTGTTTTTTACATGCCACAGAAGCATCTTCAGCAGCGCGCAGCGATCAAAATGCACATTCATAATTAGTGCCTGTTTTGCCACGGGTCTTATATCAGTCCCTCTGAATAGTATTGACTCCCATGCCGATGATTTTTCTGTGCTATGCACTTCAGAAGACTTCCCATCTTTACATGTGCTGATAACACTTGATGACAGACCCCTTTGGCACCAAACAGCATAACTTATTTCCCTTTTTACTGATGGGGCATGAGAGGACTCTGCCCTTTAGTACAGGTGAAAGTCTCTTTGTAGATGGAGATCTTTAACAAAAGAGTAAGGAGATTAAAAAAAAAAGAAATTCATGGCATATGTAGGTCCTGGACCTCTTGGCCCTGGAGAACATGCGAGTACAATGGGCTCAATTCAGCATATCATGAGAAGGCTCTAACTGGCATGTTTTGTTTTTACATGATGTATTTTCCAGTCCACCATGTATTGCATATAATAGAGGAAGGAACATATGAGATACTGTTGCTCACTCTGATTTACCATGACAAGATCTGATTTGGTCAGGTTTTTCTGCAGTCACTTTGCATGCTATCAATATTTTTTATGTAAGCAAACTATTGAAGGAGAATTTTAGAAGAATCCAGTGATGGGCCATTTATAGCAGATAAAAAGCCTGACTACTTGTATTTCGGCATGGGTAATATATGCTATCATGTAATCTTATTTATGTTGGGAGAACTAAACGAGCTTTCAAAATAAGGTTGATAGAACCCCCCACAGCTACATCACCACATCTAAGATCAAGGTTCAATCAGTACAGCAACATAAATTTGTGGATTTGCGCTGGACTGTTTTAGAACTAGTTTATTTTATGTGGCATGGGGGTGATACGGTTGCATGCCTTTTGTGAATAATTTTAAATTAAATTCTGTGCAGCCAACTGGACTGAATGAGGAACTGGAATGTATTCTGTGATTATGGCATGTAAGACCATGATTGGTTTAGCTTGCTCCTCCTTTCTGTTAAAATATACGAGTTAAGGTGCAAGATGAATGCTTGTCAGCTATTCCTGAACATGATTTCCACAGTGAACCTCCCTTGACACAGACATTTCGAAATGGGGTCCATATCAGGATTTTTGTGGAGAAAACCTGAGATGTGAATGAAGAAACCAGAGGCAAGATTTTGCATCCTTTGAAGCTAACTGAATTGTTTTTTTTGCGATATAAAATGGATTTCTAAAAAAATGGTCCAAATAAAAACTGAATTATAATGGACTGATTATTTTACTTTCGAACCTCCCATAAGTTATCAGTGATTGGTTTGTATTTATGATGGTCCTTTTGTGGTAATAGGATCACTTTAATTTAGGTGGTATTCCTTGTAAAAAAAAAATTGGTATAAACATGAGGGAAAAGTTTTTTTTATTATACATTTGTGAAGGTTTTTTTTTCTTGTGTGGGCTTTGAGCTGTGTTTATGAGAAGGCCCTAGCTATCTCACACAGCATTCATTGAAATTGGTCAAAGACATCTTAGTGCATTAGGACATCTCAAAGTTTGACTGACATTTTGAAAAATACTGAAGCAATGTCAAATTCAGTTTTGAAAAGAGAGGGTTTTAGCAAATGTAAAAAATGTAGAATTTGTATTGAGGTGACTAAACTAAACACTCAAAATGTCATAAAGGGGGGGAAAACTGACAAGCAATTGGAAAAAGTATATATATAAATAATTTCAAATCCATTTGCAAGAGCAGAAAGAAAGACTGAGAAGACTTGCACAGTGAACAGCTGCGTGGGACGGTCTACGCATGCTCAGAAAAATCTTGTATGGTTAAGCTCGTCTTGCTTGCCCATGGAGAAAGTACCTTCTATGCTTTTATACTCCTCTACAATTTTCATTTTTTACCCTTTAATTTACATAGTACTGGTATAAATGTATTTCTTCTAGGTCTTACATATCACCAGCATCTTATTCTTTCCACTTACTTTCCCATTCCAAAAGACAAACACTACTCACTTTCCAGAAGCACTGTTGGAAATTTCATCTGACAGCTCGTCTCTTTCCTGTTCTGCATGGCGACGAGCCCTTTCAGAAGCAGCAAGCTCCTGCAAAATGTTTATGTTTTCTTAGATTTTAACTTCTCAGGTTAGGATCTCTCAAGTATGAAATCCTAACAAACAATCTTATGAGCAGTTTAAAAATCTTCCCACACTCCTCTTCCCTAGAGCAATATTTTAGATTTTCTAATACTCAGTCCAACTTAATTTGGATTAAGAACATAAGAACATGCCGTACTGGGTCAGACCAAGGGTCCATCAAGCCAGCATCCTGTTTCCAACAGTGGCCAATCTAGGCCATAAGAACCTGGCAAGATTACCCAAGTGAATCAGATCTTGCTCATATGCTAAGTGCATGAAATTAGAGAAGCTGGCAGTTGGCAATCTGCACGAGTGCAAATTTATGACAAATTTCTAATTAAGAGCCCACACTGTGTTCACCCAACAGTCCCAACTCATCACTGAAGTCAGACCTCCTGCAACTGGAGTATTTCTGCCTCAAGGCTCTTCAGTTTCTTTTCATTCTCTTTAGACTGGGCGAAGATCTCATCTCTGGATGCTCGGGCCTCCTCCAGTTCACGCTGATAGTCCTTCATCTGAGACTAGATTTTTGAGAATAAAATATATAAGCAAGCTGGATTTAAAAGAAACATTTACCTGCCTATATATTATGATTGATTTCTATGGCCAGCAATTCACCTAAGATATGTAAACTATATTATCTGGCAGAACAGGCATCTCCCAAAGTGACCAACTGAGAACCTTCTCTTTAAGATTCCACTGCTACAGAATGCCACAAGACAAGATTACCAAGATTACTCCAGTTTGTTTATAGAAGTGAGAGGTTTCTAGGTCAATAACTAACTGCAATAGCCAAACTTCATCTTCATGAACATTCCTTCAGATTACCAATTAGGGATACAGAAAAGTAAAAACAAAATGCTATGATATCATGAGCTGTTAATTTTCATGTAATATTTTCACCAAGTATATATTTTTTTCTCACTTGCCTGGGTAAACGAAACACCACTATTCATGTGCAAACTTATTAAATAGACTACTTCGTTTTTCATTGCTTTTTGATGCCTTCTTAGTCCAGAAAATTTTATCAAAACTTGACATCTTATTGATGAATACAAAGAAGAATTAAAGCCATGTTTGGTCTCCAATAGCAGCAGCAACTGATTTTAAGTACCTGAAGTTTGCGCAACTGCTTGATCGCTTCTTCTCTAGCTTTATTAGAGGCCTCGATCTGACCTTCAAGGTCCTTAAGATCCATCTCCATCTTCTTTTTAGAAGCAAAAGCCAAAGCCCTTTGTTTCCGCTCATCTTCCAGCTCTGCTTCAAGTTCTCTCACCTGAGAAAAGACACCATATTTAGATATGAACTCTATTACAAACAAATTCCTATGCTGGTATTAGTTTTGCTGCTGGGAAATGGAAGGAAATCTAATACAGCACTTAGCTCAAAATTGCTCACATAGGTAGTGCATGTGAACAAATCTCATGCATATTCATTAGGGATATCCTAAAACCCCGACTGGCTGGGGAGGGCCCGTAGGACCGGTTTGAGCACCCCTGATCTATACTATAACGCTATTAAAAAAAAAAAAAAAGCACCAGAACCTCAGACTTTCCATTGTTTGCTTAAGACTCTTAAGAGGACCTATGATGAATGATATAGTCCATGAGCCACTGATCAATAAGGCTGCTTAATTTTTCAGCACCACAAAAAGAACACTGAGCAAACTCACTGACTCAGTGGATGAAGGGGGCAAGAAATGACATACTTCTGAATTTGTTTTGACATTTAGAGCACTATAGATATGTTCATCTGATTGATTACAGAGATTCTTATTACTGGAATGAGCTTGCTCAGATTAACATGAGAAGAGCCATACTGGGTCACACCAGGGATCCATCAAGCCTAGTATCCAGTTTTCAATAGTGGCCAATCCAGTTCTTAAATACCTGACAAGATTCCGAAATAAGATAGATTCCATGCTGCTTATGTCCAGGGATAAGCAGCGATTTCCAAATCTACCTGGTTTTTTAACTGTTTATGGATTTTTTTCTCTAGGTACTTGTCCAAATCTTTTTTTAAACCCAACTATACTAACTACCTTTACCACATGCTCCAGTAATGAATTCCAGAGCTTAACTGTGTGTTGAGTGAAAACAAGATGTTCTCAGATTTGTTTTAAATGTGCTACTTCATTTTATGGAGTGTACTCTAGTCTATTTTTTGAAAGAGAAAACAACCAATTTGCATTTACCCCATTTCACTCTATTCAAGATTTTATAAGACGTCTATCATATCTCTTCCCTCTGCTGTCTTCAAGCTAGAGCCCTAACATCTTTAGCCTTTTCTCATAGGGGAGTTCCATCCCCTTTATCATTTTGGTCACCATTCTCTTTATCTTTGCTAGCTCTGCCATGTATTTTTTGAGATGCGGCATCCAGAATTACACACAACGGTTGCACCACTGGAGTGATATAGAGAGATATTCTGTTTTACTCTCCATTCTTTTCCTAATAATTCCTACTAGTATGTTTGCTTTTTTTGACCGCTGCCACAAACTGAGCCAAGGATTTCAATGTATTGTCCAAGATGACACCTAGATCCTTTTCTTGAGTGGTGACTCCAAAAATGGAGCCTAACATTGTATAACTAAAGTTTGAGGTTATTTTTTCCCTGTGTGTATTACTTTACACTTTTCCACACTAAATTTCACCTGCCCATTGAATGCCCAATTTCCCAGTCTTGTAAGGTCCTCATGTGAAATTACAGAAAAATAATCCAAACTTAGTTGATAGGTTCCAATTTTGGAGTCACCTCCCAGGAAAAAACATCATCGTGAACATTGTTGGAATACTTGGCTTAGGGTTTTCAGAACAATCTTGTTTCATGTACCTTCTTGGAACTGGGAACATTTGGGAAGTTACCTTCGTTATAAAAGAGTAGCACAGGAAGCCTCATTTATCCATGACTTATTTTTTATAATTTAAATTTTGATTGAACCAAAAGCATTTAATAAAGCAATTAAATAGCCCAAAACACGTGAACAAAAATAAATTTAAAAAAAAGTCAGTTGGCTCAGTATTCCCTATCAAATGTTCATCCTTCCACCTGACCTCACTACCATCCCTAGATTAAGAAAGCAAAAATCCACACATACAGAAAAAGAGAGCTCTTAAACTAAAACAAAGATTAGTTTCCTGAACATTTCTAGTCTTGTACCAGTTTTCAAATGGTTCCATAGAGAATGAAGTTTGCTAATAGAATCATTCTAATCACAGTTAATTTACTCAAAAAATAAACTTTCCAAAGCCTTTGCTGTAAATGAACTCTGAAGGGAGTTGTGGCTTTTCTAATCCAAGGCAATTTCACAGCGTGCAGCAACAATATGTGAAGTCAGCTGCACCATTTTAACTGGAATATCAGGAGTAGGCAACACCAACACAATATTTGAGATTCTCTTTAGTGTAATCTGGGTCACAACTTTCATAAGACCAGCTACCATTTCCCAATACTTCCACAACAGAGAGCATTCCCACCAAATAAGATATAAAGTCCCAACAGATCCACACATGTCAACAATCACTGCTCAATTTAGGATAAATCTTTTGCAATCTGTAAGGGGTCACAGACCATCTAGTACCTTGAATCCATTTTTCATTATAACAGAAATAGAGCCCACTGACCTTCGTCAATTTCACAACCCAGATTTCTTTCCCATGCTGCTATATGCTTAGGTTTCCCAGATAATTCTGTAATCAATATGAGGCAAAGATTAGAAATAATCCCTTTAAAATTTACCTGCCTTACCACACACTCACTTCAAACCTAGAATATATCTTTCATCAAATCCCACTAACACCCCTAACTTCCATAAATGCCTCAATCGGTAAGAAATAAATTTGTCATTTTGATTGAGTTACTTTTTCTACCAACACGTCAAAAATGCACTGGTTTCTTATTTTCTCAAAGCTGACCAAAACATTTAAGACCCATTATTCTCCCATCTTGAAAAGCTATGGGGTCTATCTAAGGGAAACTATTATATCTTTAACGGAAAGGTGAAATTACACTTACTTGATCATTTCCTTTCCTTTAATATAGTCAAACCAGGCCAGACCAGTGGGTTATGCACACCAACCAGCAGATGGAGACAGATCAACAGGCTTGCTGATGTCACTCCTTATATATCTCTCTGCTGCCAATATTCCTGTAACAAGCTGTGTACAAGCTCAATCCCTCTTATTTATTTTTAAACATAGAAACGAGTGGACTTCCAGAAGAACAAGTAAACAGAGTTGAAAGAGAATTATCTCAAGCGCCATAAACACTCATCTACATCAAGGTAAAACCACAAAAACCTTATCTGATTTACAACTGCACCCTCCTACCTGCAAACAAATGACCAGGAAGCCAGAAAGCACAGTCAGCAGCATACGGAGGGTCCTGGCCTGGCCTGACTGTATTAAATGAAAGGAAATTATCAGGTAAGTAGTAATTTCACCTTCATCTTCATCCAGTCAGACCAGTAAGATGTACCCCAAGCCTTCATAGGACATGATGCAGCTGTTGCTCCCCTTAACACTGCTGATGCAAAGGACTCCTCTTCACGAGCAAAGTCATCAAGGAGATAATGCTGAGAGAAGGTATGCAAAGATGACCTCATTGCTACCTTTCAAATCTCCAGTGGAGAGACCAAACATAGCTCTGCCCAGGAAACAACCTGCACTCCAGTGGAATGAGCTTGCATCTATCATGATATATGTGGATGCCAGTGCTTTCAAAACTGCTGTAATTACCTCCTTTAATCCAGTACACCACCGTAGCCCTAAAGACCAGCTCACTCTTTTGCACTTCCCCATACAGAACAAGGATAATCAGAGCACCGAAGGTAAGAGTAACTTTCAGATGCTACAGAAGGCCTCCACATGTACAAGAGGCGAGGATAACAATCTGTAGAGCCAGCCAGCCAGCCTGTAAATGAAGGCAAGAAACTAGACTGATTCAAATGAAAGAGACTACTTTTGGGGAAAAATGGAAGAACTGTATGGAATTTGAACCTTTTCCTTTGTAATCAATAAGAAAAGATATCTATAAGAGAGCACACCTACAACTCTCACACTCTCTGAGCAGAACAAATAGCCACAAGATGACTGTTTTCAGCGCAGGCAGCTGCACAGAAATAGCTTTAACAGGAGCGAACTGCGGTCCAGCCCAAGAAGGATAAAACCAGATTCAGATCCCAAGGTGGAACAGGAATTGGAAGCAGAGGTCTAATATGCTTCACATTCCTCATGACAGAGACATCTGGATGAGTAAACAGCGGTCTATCACTAATACGATCCCTATAGTAAGATAGAGCTGCCACTTGCACTTTTAAAGAATTAAGAACTAACCCCTTAAAGAGACCATTCTACAAAAAATAAAAAATCATTGGAACACACGATCCCAGGGACAGCCTGACACTCAGAGCACCAAGCCTTGAATCCTTTCCAAATCCACATACAAGATAAGGAGGTGTAAAGTTTCCTAATCTTCAGCAACACAGTGACTCTACCACTTGAGAGTAACCTTTCTTTCACCAGGGGGTGCCCTTCTCAAGGGCCAAACTATAAGACAAATTGATCCAGATCTTCATAGAATAGTGGGGCCTGACAATGCAATTCCTTGTGGATCGGAAGATGGAAGGGTTCCAGTGCAGAGCAATCGCAGAAGATCCGCATGCCATGGCTGGCAAGGCCAGTCTGGCACAACCAGCAGAACCAGCCCCAGATGTACAACAACTCTTTGAAAAAGCCTATCACTGACCAAGGAGGAAAAATGTACAATATCCTGCACCCTTGGGCTACTCCTGATCCAAAAGCATCGATCCCAGATGAACGAGTGCCCCTTTTCGGGTTGAAAAAATCTGTGTACCTTGTGTCACAGACAATTCTCCTGGATCTACCACATTGTGGCTGAAAGTTCGCTTGCACATCGATGCCTGCAATGCGTGACGTCAACGTCTATAAGTACCTTTCGGCCCAAGGGAGAAGAATGTCCATCTCTAACAACTGAGGACCTCAAGTCCCCCACTGATTTATACATGCAACCACTATGGCATTATCAGACATTACTCTTAACTCCTGCCTGACTGAGGCACAAAATTTGAAAAGAGGCCAACCTGAATAACCCTGGCCTCCAACTAGTTTATGGACCTGCTGGCCCTCCTCGGATTCCATAGACCTTAAGCAAACAGCTCGACAGTGCACCTCCAACTGGACAGACTGGTATCTGTTGTCACATCTATCCAGGCAGGGGTTACAAATCCATCCCCCGCTTCAAGGTGACTTGATGTTCCAGCTACTACTGCTAACTCCATGTTGTGGCAGCCTGGGGAGTGGCTGTCTCACCAAGTAGTCCCAAGATTGGGGACCTCAATTTGGAAATAAAGGCCTTCTAAAGAGAACACATGTGCACTCTCACCTATGGCACAAGGTCCAAGACCACAACCATGGACACGAGAGTTTGAAAGGTATGACCACACCACGGGTTTTTGGCATCTTAAATACCCAAATCTGGACACACAACTTCTGAAATCCCTCTGATTCATTAAGCAAACATGCCTTATCTTTATACTGAACCAGAGTTCTCCAGAGATTCTAGTCTGGGATAAACACAACATGTGTGTTTGGAAAACAATTCACAATCACTCCAATTCCTGTACTACCTGAACTACCCACTGAGAAGCAGCAAGGATCTCCTAAAAGGACTTTGTCCATATTGGTCAATCATCCAGATAAGAGTGCAGCAGAATTCCCTTCTTGCATAGGGCTGCTGCTATGACCATCACCTTGGAAAAGGTCCTTGGGGATGTTGCCAGAATGAAGGGCAGCACCTGAAACTGAAAATGACAACCGAGCATTGTGAACCAGAGGAAATGCTTGTGTCCCTTCCAGATGGGAATGCATAGATAGGCCTCTTTTAGGTCCAAAGTAGCCAAAAACTTCTTTCTGAACTGCCATGATGACCAATCATAAGGTTTTCATCCTGAAGTGAGCCATCTTGAGTAAATCATTGACCTTCTTCAGATCCAGGATGGTGTGATAGGAGCCTTCCTTTCTTGGAACCACAAAGTAAATGGTGTAGCGCCCCAGCTGCTCCTGGTCCTTTGGAACCAGAACCATGCCTCTCAAACTGAGGAGTCTCAGTGGATAGCTTTTACTAAAGTGTCGAAAAGGGGGGGGGGCGGTGAATTCCAGAGCATAACCATTTTGGATTATCTCCAGGACCTAGTGATCCTGATAGGGGGCCATGTGTCTCTGATCTATCTCTGGTATCTGAGACAGGGCCCCCAAACCTTCACTGAGCTGGTCTGGAGGTGGCAGAACCTATGGCTCCATCCTTACCTCCTTTATTGCCTTGAAAGGACAGATTCCAGAAAAAATTCTGTGCCTGTGACCTAAAGAAGTACAGCTTTGCCTGAACCTTCGAGAATCTCGGTATTTACTACAATACCACCCTCTCTAGGAGGAGCCCTAGTTCCGTCCTCAGAGTCTAGACTCTTTAGAATCTCCCCATGCTTTTGCCATCTTTTCCAATTCTCCTCCAAAAAAAAAAAAAAATCATCCCTTAAATGGCAACTTTGTCAAGTTAATCTTGGAGATAGAATCTACTGATCAGTTGTGCATCCAAAGACACCGCCAAACTACTACAAACAAATGCTACATCTCCAGTAGAGGCACACAAAAAAATCTTCCAAATAAGCCGCTCCCAGTTCTAATGGAGGAGATTCTTCTCCCAGCTCTTCTTGGGCATCCTGCCCCAAGCCAGGGAGAACAGATATTGTCACAATACAAAAATGCTGCCATCTGAAGAGCCATTCTCATAGCCTCAAAGCTGGCATAAGTACAGACTATCTTCTGGTCCTATGCATCTTTAAGAGCCACCCCTCCTCACACCAAAGCATTCATCTTGAGAAAACAGAACATCTCCTTCACCTGGGATCCAAAGGATACAGCTTGGCTAGAGAGCAATCTCTTTAAAATTAGCCTCTGGAGCTGCCAATTCCAGATCAATAAGATCTCACACCACTCAGTGAAGAAGGAAAATGCCCAAGACTTTCTCTAGCTCACTATAATTGGGAACAAGGGCATCGTCCTTATTCAAAATCTGCAAGATGCACAAGGACTGTGAACTTAGGGATTTCAGCTCATTTCTATGGAGGCAGCACAGTATAAAAGCATGATCTTTTTCTTCCAGAGGAAGCCATCCAAGAGAATCATCTGTGTGAGGAAACGCTCCCTGGTACCCCATCACCACTGAGGTTCCTAGCCTTCTTAATCCAGGCACCTGAACCAGAGGGCACAGGGAGGACCAGATTAGAGATCACAGGGAACCAGGTACAGGGGGCGCAATAAGACTAGGGAACGTCCCCAGGGCTGTATCCTGGCCTGCCCCCTGGCAAAAAAAGAGTCTGCACACTCCTCAAAATTTCCTGCAAAATCAAGGCCAGGGAAAACAAGTTAACAGAGTGGGGGAAGCCAAATCCACTGCAGCTACCAAGTCAGGGGTGGGAGCAGGTGGCCCAACCTGCATTTCACGCTATTGCAGTTGCGAATAGCCAAGGCAGCAGGCAGAGAAGCAGGCACATGTTCAGCCATGGATTCCCCTGCGAAGGCAGACCCCCATGCTACTTCGAATTCATGGTGTTTTAATTCCCCACAGGCCCAGCATACAGACAATACAGTCCCGACCTGCACCTTTCCTCAAATTGCATGCTGTGCATAATGCGGGTTTCTTCCCACACTCTCCTGCCAGCATCATTTTACTTCCCTCAGGTTGTTGAGAAAAGTTGCCATGACAAACTCTAAACCAATTCGCCCCTCTCTCTCTGGCAACCCCCTAATTGCTCAGAAAATGAGTTCTTGTTTCCCAATTGCTGCAGTGACTACTGTTAAAAAGCTGTGATGCACTACAGTCTTTTTTTTTTTTTTAAACTCGGTTAGAGCCAGAACACACAAGTAGTAAATAATCCCCAAGAAATGGGAAGGGGGGGGGGGGGGTGACAAAGATGAGGGCAAAAAGAAAAAGGGAGGTTCCCTGGCCCTCACCAGCTCAACGCGGCATGAACTAAGCTGTCACCTTTAGATCCTCCAATACATTAGCTGCTGAGCATTCTTCTAGGTCACCAAGGCAGTGATCTCTATCAACTGAAGGAGGGAGAACCAGTCTTTAACCTCAGGAGCCCACAGATCCACTGTTCAGCCTATATTGCCAAGTCAATAGCATGGAGTGCTTGTCAGCCATCTTTTGGAGACAGAATACCGACAGGTGGATGTGGGCACAGAGGTATATAAAGAGTGATGATAGAGCCTGTTGATCTTTGTCTCAATCTGCTGGTTGATGTACATAACCCACTGACCTGGCCTGGTTGGATGAAAAGGGAAAAAAAGAATATCTTCTCACCCAACAAACAATTCCAACAGGAATCCCAAAGTTTCATAGTTAAAGATGTGAAAAGACTATATAAATCCTTTGGCAACCATACATAGCCTCTCAAATGTCTCCGTTGAATTGTTCCTAGGTATAATTGCTCCAACTTAACAACCACTGCTTAACTTTGGGGGATGCTATGCCAATAAGTAAGTGCTCGAAGTTGCCAAGCTAGATAATTCTTAATATTAGGACCTCCCAGCCTGCCTTCACTTTAGGCTCATACAATACTGAACATGTCACTGCAGGGGTCTCAGTTTCCAAATGAAGCTGAAGATTTTCTTCTGTACCTCTATTGATAGTTTGAAAGAGATAAAACAATGTTAGCAATAAAACCATCTTCACTGCAGCTATTCTCCCCAGTCAAGACAAGTGATACTGAAACCATTTATCTAGCTCTTGCATTAAGTTAGCAAACAATGGAATATAGTTCAAGTGAAAAAGTTTGTTGTATATCATCTCAGTCTTGACACTCAGATATGTAGGAATTCCTTAGCCTACTAAAACGGAAATTTAGACCCACTTTAAGCACACTTGCTCCAAAATCATCTTTTGCGAGAACATCCCATCTATAATGTTTTAGTGCATGAATATGACGATCATGTGGTTGCTTTACAAATGTTCTGCTGGATTTAAGTCCCTATTTCTACCTATGAGGATGATTGTGCTCTTGTGGAATGGGCTCTGATTATTTTGGAGTCTACCAACCTTTCAGCATATATGTTGATGTAATCACCTCCTTTATTCATCTTGCTATGGCAGCTTTTAGATGCTGTCTTGCTTTTGCATGGTCCACCAAATACTATTTTTCTGAGTTTTAAATTAATTTGTGACTTCTAAGTATCTTAGGAGAATTCTTCATACGTTTAAATACCTGAAAGATATTTTTACTTCACATTCTCCTTTTGAAACTACTGGTAAAGTCCGATTTTGATAGCTAGCCACAGCCAGATTTCAAACTGCTATCTCTAGTGTACCTGAGCCAGACACCTGTTAATATAATCTTGTTGCCCCTATTTCAGCTGTCCACCTTGGAGCCAGCAAGGTAGCAGAGATGGTTGACCGACCCCCTTGCTGCGTTACTGGCTGTGAAGGCCCAACATGAAATTAGGCCAGGCAGTCATTATTTGTTTAAGACCCTGCTCTGAAGGCTAGTGTAAAACCCATGTCTAGCAAGTTAAACTGCCCACCAGCACTGGGTACCCCCCCCCCCCTTCTACTAGCAGCAACATTCAACAAATAATTCAAGGGTGGATTCAGAAACTTACGCCATATTGTTACAAGCATTCCATTACATGGCAGAAGAATGTGGAGTACTGCTGGCGCACGAAAAAAGGGACCCACCACTGTGATTTGTTTCCTGGGTATTGAGCTGGACCCAGACAGTATGGTGTCAAGACTGCTTGAGGACAAGTTGCTTAAACTGAGTTCAATGCGCCAGCTGGTGTTAAAAGTGAAGAAATTCATGTTGACCTACATGAGGTCCCTGATAGGTACCCTGAATTTGCATGCAGAGTGATACCTATGGGAAGAGTGTTTCTAAGGCGAATGGCAGCAGCAACAGCATGGATAACCAGACCACATCAGTTCATCCGGATAACAAAGTTCATTAAGGAAGACCCGGCCATTTGGGCATCATTCATCCAAGAATTCAATAGCATTTCCATATGGCAGGAGCCTCCCGTCTCCAGCAAAGACTTGGACATACACTCTGACATCTTGGGAGGATGGGGATTTGGGCTGTACCATCAGGGCTCTTGGTCTGCTGTGCCCTGGCCGGTGCCATGGGTTGAAGCTGGCTTAACACGTTGTCACATTTCGCAAGTTATTTCCCCATAATGGTCCTCTCTTGTTATATGGGGTTTCAAGCTAAGAAAGAAAGCAGATAATTTTCTGGTGTGACAACAGACCTGTAGTGGATGTAATTAACAGACAGTTCGTCAGATTGCCCTAGGGTTGTAGATCTATTGAAAGAAATTGTGCTGGCAAACTTAAGACTTAATTATACAATCAGGCCGATTCAGTAAAGTCCGTGGGAGAGCGGGCGAATGCACAGGCCACAGGCCTGTCGACTGTGCTCGCGATACAGTAATGCAAATGAGGCCCGGCAGTAGTAGAAACGGGCAAAAGGAGGCACTAGGGACACTAGCGCGTCCCTAGCGCCTCCTTTTTGACAGGAGCGGTGGCTGTCAGCAGGTTTGACAGCCGACGCTCAATTTTGCCGGTGTCGCTTCTCGAGCCCGCTGACAGCCACGGGTTCGGAAACCGGACGCCGGCAAAATTGAGCTTCCGGTTTCGACCCGACAGCCCGCCTTCAAAATTATTTTCCTTTTTTTTTTTACTCTTCGGGACCTCCGACTTAATATCAACCATGATATTAAGTCGGAGGGTGCACAGAAAAGCAGTAAACCTTTCCCGGTGCCGGAAGAAATTAGCGCCTACCTTTGGGTAGGCACTAATTTCTGAAAGTAAAATGTGCGGCTTGGCTGCACATTTTACTTTCTGAATCGCACGTGAATACCTAATAGGGCCATCAATATGCATTTGTATGTTGAGCACACTATTAGGTTCGGCGGGTTGGACGCGCGTTTTCCACCCCTTACTGAATAAGGGGTAAGGGAAAACACGCGTCCAATGACAGGTTAACAGTGCACTTCCGTCGGCGCACACTGTACTGTATCGGCCTGAATGTGGGCACACCATGTATAGGGGATTGACAATAGCATCACAGATGCTTTGTCCCAAGCTAAATGGGATGTTCCGCATGCAGATTCCTGAGGCAGACAAAGCCGGGATTCCAGTCCCAGAATCAGGATGATTGGACTGCACCCACCAAAGACCTTCTCCAGAGATTGGTAGCTCTAGCTACTTGGGCAGCAAACCATATGGATTATGAGCTCATGCATAACTTCTTAGCCGGTCACGGATGGAACTGGTCTAATAGTAACAGTATTTACTATAAAATTTAAAAACGATCTCTAAGATAACGTCTGAATCTCAGAAAAAACATCTTTCTGATGTTACTTCTACTATAAAAACTGTTTTTAGAATAAGAAATTTAATTGAAGCTTCATTGGTTGATTGGAGCAGATACTAAAGCTTTTTATACCAAATTTAAATTCCATTGAGGTATAAACTGCTCTAAAATGGTGTATGAAATCTTTTTAGTCCTCTCAGGAAATGAGACATCTGGAGGGACTACCACTGAGATCCCCCCTTGACTCTAGCTATGTAAAATGAAATTGCTACTATTTGCTCCTTGAAAGAATTGAATACTAAGCTTTTTTCTAAAAATTTTTTTGGAGGGGATTTAAAATATTTAAAGATTTCTGCATGCCAAGGCGACACTAAAGATTTCTTATCAATCTGTCAAACACCATACATGTAAATATGCTAATGATTTTTTTCTAGCCTTTAGTAGGGTTGAAATCATAGTGGGGAGAATAGCTTTTTTTTTTTTTTTTTAATTAATCTTGACCTCTCAAGATCCATGCTGTAAAACAGAATGGAAATGGGTCATCCATTAATATTGGCCTCTGTTGCAGGAGTCCTCTGACCCTGATAACTGTAGAGTTAGATCTCATTCATTAGATCTGCATACACAGTCCTTCTTGGTGAATCTGGCACCATTAGTACTACTTATGTTTTCTCCTCCTCTATTTTCTTAGATCATGTCCTATCAATGGCCATGATGGTAAAGACACATTAATTCCCTTTTTAGCTATAATTGTACTAATATATCTATTCCTTTGCTGCCGTATTCTTTGCGACTGGCTGTAAAAACGTTTGACCTTGGTGTTTTTGTGAGTTACCATTAGATTATCTGTGGGGTGCTCTATTTTACTATCTTTTGAAACATTTCCCCCTATTGCGTTCCCACTCACCTGAATCAGGAAGATTTCTGCTGAGAAAACTTGGCTTGTATGTTTTCTTGTCCAGTAATGTGTAGTGCAGATATCTGTTGTAAATTTCTTTCTGCCAGGGAAACACAAAGATTTGTCTCCTCTGGTATTTCCTGACTCAGCGTTCCTCCTTGTTTATATATGCCACCACTGTGGCATTGTCGCCGTAGAAGTTTCACAGCTTTCCTTTCAGAAGTGGAAGAAAGTGGTATAATGCTAATCTTATTGCTCTGGTCTCTAATCTGTTGGCTGACCATATGTGGTTACTACTATCTATGAACGTGGTTCTAGACTGATCGTTTTGTAGGTTTAGGGAGGAGTTGACCCTTGTCATTTTGAGATTGTTGCGACCAATGCAACAGAGAAGGCTTGTAGAGACTACATGGGGGGGCTCTAGATCATAGAACTAAATCTACGGTTGCTGCCATTTTTCCTAGCAATTGAAAGCAGTTTCCTAGTTCTTGGGGATCCTTTAATATTGAATTTCTTGTTCAATCATCTTTGTTACTATTTCGAAGTTAGATATATGCACCCCTCTCTGGTACTGCATTGTGCACTAAGATATTCTATTGTTACGGGAGAAGATTGCTTTTTACAAAATTGACTATCCAGCCTAAACTTTCTAATATTTTTACTATTATACTGGAAACTGATTCCTTCTGGAAAGATATGGCTTTGATCAACCAACTATCCAGATATAGGTGTTCTATTATGCCTTCCTTTCTTAGAAATGCTGCTTCAAAACTGCATTATTTTGTTTAATGCTCTTGGAGCAGTTGCTAACTCAAAAGGAGTGCTCTGAACTGAAAAGAGTTCCCAGTTATACAAAAATGAAGATATTTCTGATGGGTTTTCTTTGCTGGAATGTGAAAATATGCTTCTGGGTAAGTCTAGAGATGTTAAAAACTCTCCTTTTGTTCTGACATTATAACATTACTCTTTAAAATCCAGAATTGATCTGGATGAACCATACTTTTTGGTATCACAAATATATGGAATAACATCCTTGTCTTTGTTCTCAACTCTGAACTGGACATATCTATCTGCATAATAATAATTCTACTATGGTTCACACTTCTGCTTTCTTTACTGGTGTCAAACATGGGCCCACCAATGCCACCATAGCCCTCACCGAGTGAGCTTTAACTCAGCCTCCCTGCTGAAGGCCTGATTGCGCATAGCAGAATGAGATGGAGTCTGCTAGTCAGTTGGATATGGTCTGTTTACCCACCGCAACCCCATTCTATTATCATCAATAGAAATGATAAGGCACCAATTAAGGACATCCAGACGCTCCAAGCAGGGGTGCGAAGCAGGGAAGGGCGGAGGCCCGGGCACCAGTGTGGAGTCCGGTTGCACCAGCAGCTCGATACTCAGTGCTTTGAGCCCGCCGCCGATTGTAATCTACGGTCCAACTCCTCCTGAAATTCTCGGTAGTAAGGACTGCTGGAGGGGGGGGGCGAGGTCGTTGCCGGCACACCCTTGGAAGAATCTCGAAGAACACGGCGCCCAGCATCGTTGCTTGTAGGGAACGCCTCTGGCTACCGGGGCACCGGAGGATTGGGTGCCCTCCGGTGGCCAGTGAACGCTTCGATAGTGGCTCGGCAGCGGCTGATGCTGCTCCTGAACCGTGTCAGGACAGTGACCGGTGTTGATGCTTCCTGGGTTCCGTTTCCCAGCTCGGTACTATCCCCGGCACCGAGGACGATGACGACCCTGAGGTTAGGGGGAGGGAGACACCTCCGAGATCGTCGCCCTCTCCTCGATCCTTAGGGTTAGTCTGGAGAGCGGGACCGCCAGGGGAAGAAATGGAGGCAGTTCCCCGTGGGTCCTTGGGCTAGAGAAACAGACTCCGAAGTGGAGGGTTTTGGAGAGCCAAAAAGCATTTTATCCAGGTGCGCAAGACACCCTTTGGGGGTCATTTGATCGCACAAACCACACCCTCGGATGTCATACGAGGCCCCCAGGCAGAGGATACACACCTCATGCGGATCTGTGATGGACATGGTCCATGGGCACGGGGGGCCACCGTCGAAAACCTGACGCCATCGAAAAAGAGGCCGGCGCATGGTCGATGGAGACCAAAAAGTGGGAGTCGGGAATCGACCGTGAATAACGACGGCAAAAGCCAAGGGTACCTACCGGAGGAACTGAATGCGAAGGGTGAACTGACGCAGTAAAACCCCCCGAAAAAAACAGCAATAATGCTTTCAAGGGTTTGGAGCTCCACAACTGCGAGGCTACTGCACCACGGAAAAGAAGAGACTGAAGGGGGACCTCGCATAGACACGCGGATAGCAGCAGGCTGGGCATGCTCAGTCTGCTAGTCAAAGTTTCTAGAAACTTTGACAAAAGTTTTCCATGCCGGGCTCCATCTGATGATGTCACCCACATGTGAGGACTACCATCCTGCTTGTCCTAGAAGAATCGGTGGTTCAATACCTTGTAGGGCTCGACAGACTGCCAACCGTGCACGGTGTTCCAACTCCTCCTCAAATGCTTTCGAGAGGACAGCTTGACGCGGCGGAACCAAATCCCTGGAGCCCCAGGGGGTTTGGCGCCCACCACCAAAACCAGTGGAGACCGCCCAGGGCCTTCAGTCTTGATGGAGGGTGAAGCCTCCTCGGAACGGGGCCGCTTCAGGGGCAACTCAGATGGTGCTGATGCCTTCCCGAGCTTGGAGCCATGGGAAGATGGCGATGTTTTCTTGACTTCTCCCAATACTCGGCCTAGTCCTTCCCGGAATCGAGGGCGAACAGCGAAGATCCAGACCTGGAACGAGAAGAAATAGAAAGCTCACGATCCCCTGCGCCAGTTCCAGAGAACTTGGCAGTGGAGAAGACAACATGGGAGCAGGGGGCACAGACTCATGTCCCCGGCGCATTGATGCCGAAAGACTTTTTGGCACCTTAAAAGTTTATCCATCTTGTCGAGATGTGCGCAACGGCCCTTTGGCTTCATCTGGGCACAGAAAGCTCATCTCTGGACGTCTTACAATGCCCCTAGGCACAAGATACAGACTTCATGGGGGTCTGTGATGGACATGGTCTGGGGGCATCGGCGAAAACTGGACGATGCCATGGGAAAAAGAACCTGGTGCGTGGTCGATGGCCAGCGGATACTGAGAAACAGCCCCCATCGGTAATCAACCGCAAACAAAAACTCACCGCGATGCCTAGCCACTAACCCCGAAAGACAGAGGGACCCGGTGCAACCTGGAAAAATGGACAGAAATAGTTTTCCACAAATTTAACCATGAGCTCAACAGCAGTAATGTGAAAGCCTCACAGAAAAAGAGAGATTGAAGAGGGACCCCGCGTGGACGCTTGGATAGTGGCATGCTAGGCATGCTCAGTGTGCCAGTCAAAGTTCTAGAAACATTGACGCCTCCCGGGGCAACAGTTCAGTTCTCTGTAAACCGGTGCGATATGTATTCTATACAGGAACATCGGTATATAAAAATAAAAAATAAATAAATAAGTTTTCAATGCCAGGCTCCATCTAATGTCGTCACCCATGGTGAGGACTACCTTTCTGCTTGTACTAGGATAAGCAAGGGCTCGCTATTCAGAATGTCTTTCAGGTGCCTGGCCTAAAAAGCTACTAAGATTAAGTAGCTGAATTTTTTTCAAAAGATCTTCAAAGAATAAGTATTTCATAAGTTTAATAAAATCTGCTAACCATCAGTACATCTGCCATCAGCTGGAGGCAGAGAATACTGGCCTTATCCATTCTGCACTACTCAAGTAGTGATGTCACTGAAAAAGTCATGTACTTTGCCTCCATCAGCTGGAAGAGGGACATAACAATTTTTCTGGACTGGTGTAGCAGAAAGAAAAGAAATGAACTTTGTTTTAAATTTTTTATTTGGAGAGGGGAGGGGAAAGGTTAGAGTAATGCTGAAATAGTAGGGTGGTACTGGAGAAGTGTGGTTATTATTCTGGAGCTCCATATTTTATGTAGCAATTTTTTTTTGTTATACATTGTAACTGCTTGGATTTTAGAAAAAAAGCAGAATACCGATTAAATAAAAATATTTAAATTTGTACAAGCATACGTGTCCATATATTTACATGAAAATGACCAACTGTAAAAATGAAATATATCATGGAACATCAATGACCAACCATATAATTGTGCAGGAATTTTCATCTATCAATTTCTGAGCCATTCTATGTAAGCCTACTGTGAGGGGTTTTTCTTCTTTTTGACAAACAGGCTAAGGTTATCAAACTCCAGTGTCTAGATTTTTATCCTTAAATACCTTCAGCTGCACTGAAATTTTATTTATACATCATATGCTAAATCTGTGCATTTACATAGTACAATCTCATATCCAAATCTTGCAGGAATCCCCAAATACTAGGAGATGTGGAAGCATTGTACTCTACTTCCCTGAACATGCAACTCCACCACTGGCAATCTGCAGATCCACAGGTAGAGAGAAATCCTAGCTGTCTCAGGCTAGAAGGCCCTCCACATCTTTGAAATAATTTGTGATCCCATATTCTCTCACTTCTGGAATAAATCTTCTCACACAAATATCTATGACTTAAGTACCTGGTTCAGCACCAGACTGGTCTGTTGCAGCACAGTACAGTAGACAGGGCATTCTGGTTGAATAGGGTTCATTTAAACAGGATTAACTATTTCATTAACAAGAAGGTGCTTAAAAATACTGAATATAAAATTGCCAGCAATCTACAGCCATGCCACTGCTGCGTGCAAAATTTGTCACTGTTCTTGGCACCAAAATTTGTGCCCAATCTACAAAAGACCTTGCACAGTACTGTATTTCAAATATTCTTGAAGTTTTTTTAGGTTAGGAAAGAGAAGGCATCTTTATTCTAGCAGAAAAATGTGATTTTTAGTTCCCATCACATATGACAGTTATTCATAGCTCATGCAGTAAAAATCTGCCAGAGGGGATCCAGTTCCTTTACATTCAAATACTGCTAAAAGCTAAGTTGCTTACCTTGCCCACAGAAAAATATACAACTATTTATTAATCTTTAGTGTGAATAGTTTTTTAAAATAGCACAATAGCACAGAGTACAAGGGTTTGGCAGAAGATGGAATTTGGACATACCTGTTTTACCAACATCCTCTTTTTTTCTTCATTTTGCTCATCTCTGGCCTGCAGGTCTCTGTCGAACTGAGCCTTCATGGCCTGCATGTTCACCTCCAGGCGAAGCTTGGCATCTTCTGTGGCTTGAAGTTCATCCTCCAACTCCTCCAGTTGAGTCCTCATCTCTTCCACCTGCTGCTCCAAGGTTCGTTTTGATTTCTCCAGTTCATGGACCTTGGAATTTCAGTATAATAGTTGAGAACAAACAGCATATAGTTATAAAAAGATGAATTAGACATTCTTTTGACAATGCTCTGGTTTTGGTTGTATGCATTTTTACTATAGAAATAACAAGTACAGCATTATGTATCAGAATACTTGCTTGTAGGCTTTATCCAGATTAGCTTTGTAAAAGTCGAATTTATGTAATTAGATTATCGCCTCTCCTCACTCCCCATAACTGTTCTCTCCTCTCCTCCAAGAGACTCTGCTGCAACTATAATTTGACAGGGCTGCTGAGCCAGGAAGCCTCCTCAGATGTTAACCCTCCATTACCATTCAAAATCACTGATCATAGGAAGGGTGGCACGGACCATCCTTCCCTTGGAGAGGATATGATCAAACTCCATAATACACAGACAGAAGTCGTGAGCTCAGAACCTCTGGCAAGCAATTCAGGCAGCAAACTGCAGTCATCATGTTCTCAAGGCACATTTTAAGACCTGAATTGTATATGTACTTAGCCATGGCTTTATTATTAGCTGCAAGATCTCAGGTTACATATGCTGTTTTACCTCTTTACAAAGCACATGAAACCTGGAATATCCATGTCTCATTTCAGGTAGTCAATGTAATCACAGAAGCATATGGCACTTACATTCTTGCCCACGTCATCTTTGGAACTCATCAAGTCCTCCATTTCTGTACGTAGCTGTTTATTCAGCCTCTCAAACTCATCCCTAGCTTCCAAGGCTTCTTCCAGTGCTCGAGCCAGAGATAAACTTTTGGTCTCTTTTTCTCTGGCCTCTGCTTCTGCACGGTCTCGCTCGTCAGCATAGCGTGCAGAAATGTTCTTCTCTTCTGCCAGCATCTGAAGGTATCAGTAAAACAAACCTTTAATGATAGCTTAATAAATACCTCCTCCAAATATTCAAGAGCACAAGGAGGCCTCAGATGCATATGAGCATATATTTATAAATATAGGACATACAATATCTGACACTATGTTGTACTAGCCAACTTCACTATATTGAGTAGACACTAAAATGAAAGTTGCTTAATTTTAACAGATTTTCCCTAAGGACAGCAAGATATAAGTTCTCACAAGTGGGTGAAGTAATCTGATGGAACCTAGCTAATGAAGATTTTTTTCAAAACCTCTAGAAGCTTTTAGCATACTCTGATCATGTGTGCACCATCCTGCATCATGGGTGTCTTACAGGGCCCCTTCAGTTCTTAAAATAGCTAATATATAGGATTCAATTCCAAGGAGAGGAAGGCAGGTTCTGAGGACACATCCTGCTGTCCTCTAAGAACACCCATTGCAGGTAAGCAGCTTTCACTTTCTCCAAGAACAAGCAGTATGTGAATTCCTCACAGGTGGGGAATCCTTAGCTACAGGCTTCCTTCATCCAAAAAAGTGGGGAAAAAAAAAATATATTCAGACAAAAAAAAACCAACCCAGTGCCAATGGACAATGTTTTTTGTTTTTATGGTAACAAGCCATTTTATTTTCTCTCTTAAAAAGCAGCCAAGAACCAACATGCCCTTGGGGGGAGGGGGGGGGGGGGGAGATAAGCTGGATTTGAAACCTCAGACTCACCAAACCTACTTTGCACTGGCTGAATTCCACGTTGCAGCCTTGCAAATCTCCTCTATGAAGGCTGATCTCCATAGAGGAGATACCAACGCTGCCATAGCCCTAACATGCCCTTATAGAGTCAAACTTGCCTGGGCATAAAAGATGCAACTGCTATTCAGTTTGAAAGGGTACACTTGGTAATTGTAGTTCCAGGTTTTTCGGGGTCCAAAGAAACAATTAGAGCTTCAGATAAAAAGCTAAAGCTTTTTTACCATCCACTATACAAGGCTAGTTTATCCTTGTAGACATATGGCCTAGGGAAAAAATGTCAGAAGGATGATTAGTTAAGATGGAAGTCCTATACTGCCTTAGGCAAGCTTAGGATGTGTAATTAGCACCTCCGTATTTAAAAAAAAACAAACAAAAACAAAACCATGGTATCAGGGAGAGAAATCACTATGGCCAAGAATTCACAGACTTGAGCTGAAATGACTATCAAAAATATGATCTTCCAGGTCAAAGGGAACTTTCATCAACAGGGTGAGTATCAAACTGAGGCCCTAATGGGAAGTTTCAACTATCATAAGCCCCGCATGAACCTGATAACTAAAGGCTGTATAGAAAAGGTTTAACTTTTGCATGGTGGTAAGAACATAAGAAAGTGCCATGCTGGATCAGACCAAGGGTCCATCAAGCCCAGCATCCTGTTTCCAACAGAGGCCAAACCAGGCCACAAGAACCTGGCAAGTACCCAAACACCAAGACGACCCCATGCTACTGATGCAATTAATAGCAGTGGCTATTCCTTAAGTAAACTTGATTAATAGCAGTTAATGGACTTCTCCTCCAAGAACTTATCCAAACCTTTTTGGAATCCAGCTACACTAACTGCACTAACCACATCCTCTGGCAACAAATTCCAGAGTTTAATTGAGCGTTGAGTGAAAAATAATTTTCTCCGATTAGTCTTAAATGTGCTACTTGCTAACTTCATGGAATGCCCATAGTACTTCTATTATCCGAAAGTGTAAATAACTGATTCACATCTACTCATTCAAGACCTCTCATGATCTTAAAGACTTCAATCATATCCTCCCCTCAGTCATCTCTTCTCCAAGCTGAACAGTCTTAACCTCTTCAGCGTTTCCTCATAGGGAGCTGTTCCACCCCCTCTATCATTTTGGTTGCCCTTCTCTGTACCTTCTCCATCACAACTATATCTTTTTTGAGATGCGGTGACCAGAATTGTACACAGTATTCAAGGTGCGGTTTCACCATGGAGCGATACAGAGGCATTTTGACATTTTCCGTTTTATTAACCATTCCCTTCCTAATAATTCCTAACATTCTGTTTGCTTTTTTGACTGCTGCAGCACACTGAGCTGACTATTTCAAAGTATTATCCACTGTGCTGCCTAGATCTTTTTCCTGGGTGGTAGCTCCCTATATGGAACCTAACATTGTGTAACTACAGCAAGGGTTATTTTTCCTTACATGCAACACCTTTTACTTGTCCACATTAAATTTTATCTGCCATTTGGATGCCCAATATTCCAGTCTTGCAAGGTCCTCCTGTAATATATCACAATCCGCTTGTGATTTAACTACTCTGAATAATTTTGTATCTGCAAATTTGATAACCTCACTCGCCATATTCTTTTCCAGATCATTTATAAATATATTGAAAAGTACCAGGCCAACTACAGATCCTTGAGGCACTCCATTGTTTACCCTTTTCCACTGAGAAAATTGACCATTTAATCTTACTCTGTTTCCTGTCTTTTAACCAGTTTGTAATCCACGAAAGGACATTGCCTCCTTTCCCATGACTAATTTTCTTAGAAGCCTCTCATGAGGGACTTTGTCAAACGTCTTCTGAAAATCCAAATACACATCTACTGGTTCACCTTTATCCACGTTTATTAACCCCTTCAAAAAATTGAAGCAGATTTGTTAGGCAAGACTTCCCTTGAGTAAATCCATGTTAACTATGTTCCATTAAACCATGTCTTTCTATATGCTCTACGATTTTGATCTTTAGAATAGTTTCCACTATTTTTCCTGGCACTGAAGTCAGGCTCACTGGTCTATAGTTTCCCGGATCGCCCCTGGAGCCCTTTTTAAAAATTGGGGTTACATTGGCCACCCTCCAAGTCTTCAGGTAAAATGGATGATTTTAATGATAGGTTACAAATTTTAACAGATCAGAAATTTCATTTTTGAGTTCCTTCAGTACCCTAGGATGCATACCATCAGGTTCAGGTGATTTGCTACTCTTTAGTTTGTCAATCTGGCCTACTACATCTTCCAGGTTCACAGTGATTTGGTTCAGTTCGTCTGACTCATCACCCTTGAAAACCATTTCTGGAACTGGTATCTCCCCAACATCCTCATTAGTAAACATGGAAGCAAAGAATTCATTTAGTCTCTCTCCTATGGCCTTATCTTCCCTAAGAGCCCCTTTAACCCCTCTGTCATCTAATGAGTTTTTGCCTCTATGGCCAACTTCACTTCAAATTCACTCTTCAACTGCCTTATCAATGTTTTACACTTAACTTGACAGTGCTTATGCTTTATCCTATTTTCTTCAGATGGATCCTTCTTCCAATTTTGGAAGGATTTTTTTTTGGCTAAAATAGCCTCTTTCACCTCACCTTTTAACCATGCTGGTAATCATTTTGTCTTCCTTCCACCTTTCTTAATGTGTGGAATACATCTGGACTGTGCGTCAAGGATTGTATTTTTAAACAATGTCCATGCCTTTTGAACACAACCTTTGCAGCTGCACCTTTCCAAGCTCAAGAGCGCCCGCCACCAGGACAAGGATTCCCGAAGAGGTGGAGTGACTCAGATGCAAGCCCGGAGGCTCTGCGTGACCTGGCGCCACTGCAACCTCAAGGTCCATTGGGCTCTGCGCATGTGTAAACGTGCCAAGGGAGCGACATGGACAGCTGCGGCCATGTGGCCCAACAGCCTCAACATGTGCGGAGCTGAAACTTGCTCGCTCTGTTGGATCCCTGCCACTATGGACGCCAAGGTGATCACCCTGGATCAGGGCAGGAAGGCTTTTGCCTGAGATGTGTCTAGCAGGGCTCCTATGAAGTCCAATTAAGGTGACAGGTAGTTGACAAATCCTAGTGACTCCAACACCTGGATGGTCAAGCAAGAACCGAACTCCCCGGCCTGGGAGGTGCTCTTGATTAGCCAAACGTCCAAGTAAAGGAAAACATGCACTCCCAGTCTGCAGAGGTGCTCCCCCACCATGGCCAGACAGTTTGTAAAGACACATGGGGCTGACACTAGTCCGAATGGCAACAATCTGTACTGGAAGTGCTGTTTTCCCACCACAAATCTAAGATACTTCCTGTGACCAGGAAGATCTCGATGTGAGCGTATGAATCCTTTAAATCAAGGGATAATAGCTAGTCCCCTTTTTTCAGGAGGGGAATCAGGGTGCCTAGGGAAACCATCGAACCTTTATTTTTTGAGAAACCTGTTCAAAGCCCTTAGGGTCTAGGATGGGACGGTGTCCCCCTGTTCTCTTTGGAAACAGGAAGTAGCGGGAGTAGAATCCCTGCCCTCTTTGTCCTGGTGTGACAGGCTTGACCGCTCTGGCTGTTAAGAGGGCACAGAGCCCCAAAACATTGTACCTCCTGATATGCTATTGGCCTCCAAAACAGGTACGGGGGAAATTTGTCGGAACACCCAATGGGTTTAATTGGTACCTTTAACAGACAATGGACAAGACCCCCTGGTCCAATGTTATACTGGGTCACCAATCTGCAAAGAACCGTAGCCTGCCCCCGACTGGGGGGGTTCAGCATATCGGGGGGGTTCAGCATATCGGGTGCATTTCGCTGGCTTATACTCCGTATGATCCAGTCAAATCCCTATCCCAGGATTTGGCTGGGGAACCAGCTGGGGCTTGGGAGCTCTGTTGCCTGGAACAGTCCTGTGAGCTCACCCTCTGCGAACAGGAATGAGGGGCCGGAGGACAGTACTTCCTCTGGCAGTAGAAAGACTTCCTCTGACCCTGCCTTTCAGACCTCCTAGCTGATTAGGGCGGGTCTGAAGTGCTGGCAGACAGCTGTTGGAGGGTCTCATGGTGATCCCGCAATTGGGCCACTGTCCCCCTCATCTTACCCCCAAAGAGATTCTCTCCTGTGCACAGCAGATCAGCAAGTCTTTTCTGTACCTCTGGTCGGAGATCAGAGGCCCACAGACAAACCATTCTGCGGGCACAGATTCCTGCTGCAGAGACTCTCACTGCTATCTCAAAAACATTGCAGATAGAACAAACCTTGTGTTTTCCACACTCCAGACCTTGTCGCACCAGTGACGAGGGGGGTCTTGCTGCTGCTCAAGCAGTTGCTTGGCCACCTCTTGCACCTGCTTTCAGAGGTTGCGAGAGTATTGGCTCATGTAGAGCGGGTAAGAGGCAATGCGGGCAATAAGCATGACCCCTTGGAACACTTTTCTTCCAAAAGCATCCACTGCTCTATGATCCTTGCCCGGGGGCGCTGAGGGATGGGTCCAAGAGTGCTTGGCCTTCTTGAGAGTGGATTCGACCACTATCAATTGGTGTGACAGTTGACGCTTCTCGAATCCAGTAACCTGTTGGATGAGGTAAACCCCATCCGCCTTCCTGTTAACTGGAGGTAGTGTGAGGGGGCACTCCCATATTCTCAGCAGCAACTCCCTAAAGCTCTTGTGCACAGGGACCGCCAGGATCTCTTTAGGGGCCTCCACAAACTGGAGGATATCTAACATCTCATGCCTGGCATCCTCCTCAATCATTAACTGAAAAGAGATGGCCTCCGCCATTTCCCATACAAGATTTGTGAAGGTCAGGTCCTCTGGAGGAGACAGTTCCAAAGGGAGACCCTCCGAGTCTAAGTCTGCAGTTTCATCCCCCCAGGATTTATACAGGGCCTCATCTTCACCGTAGTCTACAGGGGATGGGGCCCCTGGGTGCTTGGCCTTTGTCCAGAGGTATGGGCATCAGTGGCACTGGTGCCGCCCTGGCAAAGCTGGACGGGTGACTGCAGGTCTTGGTGCTTCCTCCTTGGAGGAACTGGCAACAAGCATCGTATTTGGTTGAGGGAATCATCAGTGGCCCGCCAGGCATCAATGGATTATCAGGAACCAACACCAACTGGGTTGGTAACACATCAATAAGCACCGTTGAGCTGTTCCAACAGCGGGTCCAGCAGAGCGAGCGGTTCGATGCCCTGCAATGCCTGCTGGACCCTGTGCTCCAACTCCTCCTTGAAAGTTGCTGATGCCAAAACAGACAGAGGCACGAGGGGTGGCCAGATCTTCCTCAGAGCCACGAGGTGGATCAGCAACTGGCACAGGGACAGGTGGAGATCGATGTGGACCCCTGGCATCGATGGAAGTTGGACACTTCTTGGTGCATCACAGCAGGAGCCAGCACCTTCCTGAGCCCAGCACCTTGCTTTGAGGGAGACCGATACCGATGCCAATGCTTCCTTGGCTTCCCATGATGCTTGGCCCGGTCTTTCCCCAGTGCAGATGTCAATGACGATGAACCCATCCTCGACTTGGAAGAGACAGACAGTGTCCGATCCCCGGGGCCCCTATCCGCCGACAGTGTCGACAGAGCAGATGGCCCTGCTGATGACTCTGTTTATTGTTGCGGCTCCCAGGTCCATTGGTTCCAATGCCTCGGACTTTGACGCAAAGATTTTCTCCACCTTACTGAGCCGAACATGATGTCCTTAGGGGTCATCTGGGTGCACATGCTGCAACCCCGGACATCGTGCAATGCCCCCAGGCAGAGAACACACACCTTGTGAGGGTCCGTGATGGACATAGTCCTCAGACACTGGGGGCACCAATGGAAACCGGTCAAGGCCATGACGAATAAAAGAAAAAGGGTAAAAACAAAAGACTCACGGTGGGCGGTTGAGGCAGGCACCGAGGTACCGCTGCCATGGGAAGGGGAACGGAAGTGAAGAGAGACTTATTGAACTGCCGATAAACCTAACTGGGGAAACTAGAAAGAACCGAGAGGGACCCATGATCGGTGAATTTATACGAAAACTTGAAAAGGACGGTGAAAAGTTTGATATTTCAGAAAGTAACCCTTACAAGAATAGATCAGTCAAGCAAGTTATGTTCGTTGTAGGACCGAGGTTGCTTCCTTCTACCCACTGAATACTCTGCAGAATATTTTACCTAACTAGGGACTTTGTAATAAAAAATGAAAATAGTCTTAATATGGGAAGGGGAGGGGAAATCCTGTCTTAAAATACCTGATCAAATTTCTTCTGCTTCTTCTCCAGGTTTGAGACAATTTGGCGCTGGTGATCTAGATCCACCATTAGGTCATCCAGTTCTTGCTGCAAGCGGTTCTTTGTCTTTTCAAGCTTGTCATAGGCCAAGGCCTTCTCCTCTAGTTTCTGGTTCATAACTTCCATATCCTTCAGCAATTTCTTCTTGGCCTCCTCCAGCCCTTCAATCGTCCCCACATCATCATCCACTTTCTTCTTGGAATCAAGTAGCTGTAATGTACGTTAAAAAATAAACAGGATTAGATGTTAGCTTCTAAGAGAACAAACCAGAACACAATACAAGGGATAATAGCTTTTAAACACTTCTCATACTATGGATTAACTAAAAAATAAATTCATTTAAAATAAGAACATATGATGTACCATATTGGATCAGACCAGTGGACATTAGACCTCTAGCATTCTGTGTCAGTGGCTTCCTGCAGCTTTTCCCTCTAGTCTAGTTGCTATTTGGGTAATGTTAATATCAACTCGGGCCTTTGCTTTATTTAGTTCTTTTTCTGGGCCAGTCATGATTGTGAATTCCTGATCTTGGTCCTCTGAAGTTAATCATGTTTTCCTGTAATAGTTAAGTGATTTCTAGAAAATTATTTGCCTTGTTTGTCTCTCCAAACTAGATTGTGTTCTACGTATCTGGGAATTCCTAGTAAAGTTACAGAAATATTAAGTAGCACAGTAGTAGACTTGGTATTTCACATTTGAATTCCTTCAGAACTCTACAGCAAATACCATCAGGCCCTGGTGGTTTTCTACTATTTCGCCTGAAAATTTTCTATAGCACCCTTTTCATTTCCTCTGAATCTACAAAGAAGTTCCAATGAGGGTATCTCCCTATTTATTTATTTAAAATCTTTTCTATACCTTCATTAAGTTAAATATCATCACTGAAGATCAGAACTAACTTAGTTTTTCTGTTACTGCCTTATCCTTTTCGGATGCCCCTTTTAAACCCCAGCCTGGTCATCTAATGGTATGGCTTCCCAGACTTTTTTTTAAAATGTAGTTCTAAAAGTTTTTGCCTGTCTGGCAAGTTTCTGAAATTCTCTTTGCCTAGGGAGATCCAAGAAGGCATCAAGTTGTTGGTAGTCTGTTAGAAGGAGCTCAATTATGAGTGCTTGGTTCTCTCCATACTTTTTATAGTTATGGGTAAGTGTAAGGGGAAACACTGGGCTTACCTAAAGTGCATAACTAATCTCCTTTTAACTCAGGTGACTCAACAGTTTCATTGCCTGGTCTTTGGAGGGTGAACAATTGGGATCTAGGCTTGATGGCAGAGTATTTGCCAGTGGTGAGATGGCGATTTCAATAAATCCTGAACTTTATAACAGCTCAGTGATGCTGCATGGAGTTACACATTTGAATGCCAATGCAGTTGTGGGTGAAGAACATTTAATGCCCAACTGGTGGTGGACGTCTGTTCTGGTAGCTCTTCATTTGCTGTGGGAGTAATAGGGTGTCAGAATTGGACCCAGATCCGTTAGTGGTTCGATCAAGTTGAGTTACAACAAAGTCACTGGTTGAGAGGAAGAAATCCAGAGACTATTGATGGCAGCACTGGACTCATGTGTGATCATGGACAAGTAAACTGAAGAGGAGGCAGGAGAACTAAAGAGTGATCTAACAATTTCAGGTGGTGTCCCTGGATTCTCTAGGCTGCCATTACCTCCATGGAATAGTCACTTTCACATAGGATGGACAGAGTACTTGGTATAACTGATGAATTACAAGTTTAGGTCCAATGAAATAAGTACTTAGGTGGAAGAGGGAACAAACTGGATAATTTAAACCAGCAGATTGTGGGAATACAAAACTGCAAAGCTGTCTTAAGAATAAAATAACAGTGCATCAGAAGTGGAGGCTTTGTAAAATCAGAAAAGCTGTTTTGATGAGGAATAAATTGTTCAATCTGCAATGGTAACCCCCTGAAGGAATACTCAGTAGATACTTTCTGGAAATTCTTGCAGAGATTGTATCTCCTATTACAAAGGAATATTTTCCTCTAGCAAGGAAAGATCAACAGGGGAGAGAAGTGTGAAGCTGGACATTTCTTTGCATAGCATCTAAATTTAACTGAAATCCTGGAAGAGGACATGCCAATATGAATTTCAATGATTATCTTAGCATAACAAATAAACTGGATATGGATTGAACTAGTTTATTGGATTCTTTTGCTCTATAACATGATTGCAACTGGACAGGAAAATTGGTACTTACCTGCTAATTTTTGTTCCTGAAGTACCATGGATCAGTCCAGACAAGTGGGTTTATGCATCCTTACCAGCAGATGGAGGCAGAGAATAAAGCTTTGAGGCACTCCTACACAACTGAGAGTGCCACCTGCAGTCCCCTCAGTACTGACCTATACCCAAGCCAAGATGTGTAACTTAAACCCCAATAAAGCTTGGGCAAACAGAGCCTTAAGTTGGCCTCCTTGATTTAACACAAAGCACATACTAAACTATGTACATCTCTCATTAATCCAAACATATTACATATCAGCTCAGTAACATCCAGAAGTGAGGAAGTCTTTCGCAAAATGGGGATGGGTCTCTGATCCGTGGTACTTCAGGAACAAAAATTAGCAGGTACGAACCAAATTTCCTTTCCTGTTTGTACCCCGGATCAGTCCAGACAAGTGGGATATACCCAAGCCCCTCTACTCTGGGTGGGACCCCAAAAGACCCGTGCGCAACACACTTTCCCCAAAAGACGCCTCCTCCAGCACCTGCACATCCAAGCGGTAATGTTTGGTAAAAGTGTGAAGAGAAGACCACATTGCTGCACGACAAATCTCCTGCGTAGAAAGCAGATGACACGCCGCCCATGAGCTTGCCTGCGCCCTAGTGGAATGCGCTCTCAACACCTCTGGCACCAACCGGCCCTTACAGATGTAAGCCAAAGCTATTGCCTCTTTTAACCATCGTGCAATAGTGCTCTTGGAAGCCTTATTTCCCTTCTTTGATCCACTGAAGTACAAACAGATTGAAAGACATTTGTCACTTTAAGATATCATAAAAGAATTTGCTGCATCTTCAATAAGTGAAGCTCCCTCGCCATAGGAGCATCCGGTGACAAATTCGGAAAGGCTGGTAGCTCAATCACCTGGTTAAGGTGAAAGGAAGAAACCACCTTAGGCCAAAAAGGAAAGAACCATATGTAAAGAAAACCCCCTCCTCTGAAAAGCACAGGCAAGGGTCCCTGTACAACCAAAACAGCCTTCAGGGTTAAGTCCTTTAAAGAAGTCTTCCTAACTGGTTGAAAGGGGGGACCACACAGCATCTAAAGAACCATATTAAGATTCCATGTTGGACAAATCTTCAGGACCAGAGATCACAGATGGTTTGCCCCTTGAGGAAACAAACCGCATCCAGATGAGACACTAACAGTCTTCCATGCATCCTCTCTCGAAGAGACCCTAAGGCTGCCACCTGAACCTGAAGGGAACTATAGGCCAAACCCTTAGCCAAGCCGCTTTGCAAAAGGCCAGAATCTGTGGAACGTCCACCTTCAAAGGTTGCACATTGTTCCACAGACACCATGATTCAAACACTTTCCACACTGACATAAGTCAATGACGTGGAAGGCCTCCTTGCCCAAAGCAAAATTGCAATCATTGCCTCTCAAAAGCCTAGCCACTAGACAGAATCGATCCTCCCGGTCTGAAAATATGGATCCCTGCCGTGACAACCCTGACAGATGGTACCGTCCACTGCTAGACGAAAAAGATCTGGAAACCACGGCCAGCACGACCACTCAGATGCCACCAGAATTATCCTGTCTGGGTGAAGCTTGAAGCACCGCGGCACTCGACCTGTGAGAAGCCACATTTGAAACACATATAGCGTGTCTGCCATGGTTGAATGAGAGTGTCGATGCACTCTGATTCGACCTCCCTCTTCCACTGAAAAATCGATCCATCTTCACATTTCCTGGAGTTGCCATAAGGTCCACTGTTGGTCTGCCCCCACCTGGCCTGAATCAAGGTGAAAGCCTCAAACAATTTCCACTCTCCCAGATCCTGATGCTGTCTGCTGAGGAAGTCCACCTGAATGTTGTCCACTAGCCAATGGGAAGCAGCTATTCTTACCAGATGTTTCTCTGCGCAAACAACCAGTTCTTGCACCACCAGTGCTACTAGACGACTCTTCGATCCGCCCTGATGCTTGATGTATACCACTGTCGTCACATCGTCCGAGAACACTTGTACTGACTTGGCCTGAATGAGTGGAAGAAATGCCAACCAGGCTTCGCACACTGCCCTGGTTTTCAGCCGACTGATGGACCTGTTACCTCCTTTACAACTACTGACCCTGTGCTGATTTTCCTTGACAAATCGCCCAACCAGAGAGGTTGACATTTGTGGTCACCACCACACAGTCTGGCACTTCCAGATCCATTCCTTTCACCAGATTGTGCTGAGACCGCCACATTGAAAGACGACCTGGTCTCCTCTGGCAATGGCAAAGGAAGGTGAAATTCCTTTGAAAGTGGATTCCAACAGGATAAGAGTCTCCTCTGCAGAGGACGCATGTGAGCAAAGGCCCATGGAAACAATTCCAGCATAGAAGCAATGGAATCCAGGACCTGCAAGTCATTCCAGACCCTGAGAATCGACAGAAAGCAGCTGAAGGATCTGACTCTGCAACTTGACTACCCTTTCCATAGTCAAAAACACCTTCCCTAACTGGGTATCTGAACGTGCACCCAGATATTCCAATGACTGGGCCGGCTTCAAATGACTCTTTGCCAGATTCATCACCCAGTCCAACAAATCCAGGAGTTGCAGGGCCCACTGGACTGAACGCCAACACTTCACTTCCGACTTCGCCCATACCAGCCAATTGTCCAGGTATGGGTGCACCAGGATACCTTCCTTCATGACCGTCTCTGCCACTATCATTACCTTTGTGAATGTGTGCAGCACTGTCTCCAACCTAAGGGAAGGACCCAAAATTAGAAACCTTGAAAGGACTGCTGCCCACCTGACAGACCTAAAAACACCACACGTCTCTAACCTGGACCAGTGGTGGAAATGTCTGCTTGACAATCTCCTAGTCCTCTAGCAATCTATTCCCTTTGGAATCACACCAAACTGCTGCTTCCCTTAAAAGAAGATTACACAGCTGCATCTTAGACCACAGATCCACCAGGTTGTCCTTGAAGGAGAGATTACCAAGCTGCATTCAAAACCACAAATCCGCAGGATCCTCCGAGCCGCCATAATGGAAACCATATTTCTGGCTGACGGCCGCACCAAAACATACAGGACATCTGCCCCACAGGGCACACGTGCTTAAACCTAGTTGTCTGCACGTTCAGCTAACACAAATTGCAGGCCGAAAACACAAGGTTGATACCCTAAACAGTCTCCTCAAAAGGACCTCCAACTCCTGATCCTGAACACCCTACAGTGCTGTTGCCCTGTCTCCAGAATGGTTGCCCTCTTGGACCCTGGCACACCACATCCATCTTCGGAAAACTTCCCGAGTTCCAAGGACTCCTCCAGCCAGGGAAACCGGCTTGCTAAGGTCATAGCCACCTTCAGACCAGCCTCAGAAGAAGCCCATTCAAGGGCAATGAGCTTCTTCCATTTCTTTGAGCCCTCCAGAATAGGCTTCCTTGCCCAGGTTCTCACGCATGACTCCAGTCCCCAGTACCCCTAGAACAAGGGGAATGATAAGAAGTAGCTCTTTATTAGGGATGTCATCTGTATCAGGACCATCCCCAGCTGGTACTCCCGCAGGAAACAATGCCTGGATGGTCTTGTGGCCCCTCTCGTGGGCCCTCCTGGAGACAGACTCCCTTGGGGACCATCCCCACCGGAAACAACCAAAGTCTCCAAAAACGAACCAGACGGGTGTCCCAGCTCGAGACATCCAAGGAATCCACCCAGATTATGTGGACGTGTCTGCTTTTGGCATCTTAGCTGAGATATGGGACCCCTGTGAGGCTGCTCATTTATTTGATGCTTCCTTCTATGCACTAAAACTTCTATAGAGCAAAAGGGCAAAATTTGAGGAAAACTCCTCAGACTCAATGGATTCCTTGCCCACTGAGGACCTCTGGTTCCTTCAAGTCCTCCCTAGCATGAAACTTCACTGGGGTCTGGGAACGAGGGAAGAGTAACTTCCAAGCTGATGCTCCACAGGCATTCAAAATGTCCACCCATCCCTTCTGACCCCTCCAGAATGAAACCAGACGCCCAGGTGCGCCGCTTGATAACCATGCCTCCCACAGAGGTTCCTCTCCCACAGGAGGCACAGACAGCTCATCATGAGACCTTATTGAGGTGTGAACACCTCAAGCCACAGGCCCTGCCACGTTCCTGTGCTGAGCGGATGACGCTGTGCTGTCACCATGGTTGGCACCAAAAATAGGACGGAGGGGGAAGGGAGAGTAACTCCCTAGCTACTGCTCCCTGTGCAGTCAACATGGCCACCATCCCCTTCAATCCCCCCCTGGGACCTCCTGGACGGGATCAGACGGACGGGCGCAGCTTATGGCCTCCGTGCCTCCCGCAGCACAGCACACTACGAGGCCTTACTGGGGCATGATAGCTTTAAACTACAGGCCCTGCACACTCTCCCGCGCTGAGTAGGAGGTGCTATGCTGCTGCGGCCAGTGACAAATATCGGACAGAGGCAAAAGGGAGAGTAACTCACTAGTTGCTGCTCTACAAGCAGACATACTGGGTCAGAATAAGGGTCCATCAAGCCCAGCATCCTGTTTCCAACAGTGGCCAATCCAGGCCATAAGAACCTGGCAAGTACTCAAAAACTAAGTCTATTCCATGTTACCATTGCTAATGGCAGTGGCTATTCTCTAAGTGAACTTAATAGCAGGTAATGGACTTCTCCTCCAAGAACTTATCCAATCCTTTTTTAAACACAGCTATACTAACTGCACTAACCACATACTCTGGCAACAAATTCCAGAATTTAATTGTGCATTGAGTGAAAAAGAACTTTCTCCGATTAGTTTTAAATGTGCCCCATGCTAACTTCATGGAGTGCCCCCTAGTCTTTCTACTATCCAAAGAGTAAATAACCGATTCACATCTACCCGTTCTAGACCTCTCATGATTTTAAACATCTCTATCATATCCCCCGTCAGCCGTCTCTTCTCCAAGGTGAAAAGTCCTAACCTCTTTAGTCTTTCCTCATAGGGGAGCTGTTCCATTCCCTTTATCATTTTGGTAGCCCTTCTCTGTACCTTCTCCATCGCAATAACAACTTTTTTGAGATGCGGTGACCAGAATTGTACACAATATTCAAGGTGCGGTCTCACCATGGAGCGCTACAGAGGCATTATGACATTTTCGTTTTATTCACCATTCCCTTTCTAATAATTCCCAACATGGTTTGCTTTTTTGACTGCCGCAGCACACTGAACTGATGATTTCAATGTGTTATCCACTATGGCCACCATCCTCTCTGACCCCCCCCCCCCCCCCCCCCCCCCCCTCGGTCCTGAACAGGATCAGATGGCTGGGTGCAGCACTTGTTAAGTGTGCCTTCCACGGAGGACCCTTTCCCTCCAGTGGCACAGACAGCATACAAGGAGAACTTATTGAGGCGCGATCGCCTCCAAGAATCGGCCCTGCACACTTTCCCTTGCTGAGTGGAAGGTGTGCTCCTGTGGCTGGCGCTAAAAATAGCCTAATAGCTGTTCGCTCCATCATCGCTCCTCCTGATACTGCTGACTTGGTGAAATTCCCTCTCACCCCCTGCCACGATCACTGGTGGGAGTAAAGCTACCCAAGCCATCCCAGCCTTTTTTTTTTTAAACTACTTAACAGAGCAGCAACCAAAGGGAAAAGTAACAAAAAAGAATACTTCCTTGCTTCTCATTGCTCCTGGCTGCTAGCTGAGGGCGAGAGACCTCAGAGGGCATAAGAACCAGGACCCCTGGCTTTCCCTCCCTCTGGAAGAAGAGGGCCGAGGCAGAACAGGGATTACCAATGCCCCGCTCGCCCTGCTCTACCCAATGGATGGCTCACAAAGGAACCTAACACCTCGGGGAGCCTCCTCTTTATTCTCTTCTTCCAAGAAGTTAAGAAACTGCTATATATTTTTTAAATAAAGTCCAGACTGCAGGTTTGCACCTCTACCATCTGCTGAGACAGAGAAATACTGAGCACTGCAGGTGGCACTCTCAGTTATGTAGCAGTGCCTCAAAGTTTTGTTCTTTGCCTCCATCTGTTGTTAGGGATGCATTAACCCACTTGTCTAGGCTGATCTGTGGTACAAACAGGAACTTTAATTTCTTTTATGTTATTAAAAGGTTTCTTTTCTTGTCCATGAGGTATGGTTCTTTTATGTTAAGACAACACACAGACAACTACTTCTACCTATATGGCAGTTTCCTGTACGTACCAGGATCAGTCCAGATGGTGGGTTATGTCCCCCGTCCAGCGGATGGAGGCAGACAAGGCTTCGAAGGGTGCTGCTATAAGAACATGTGCACCCTCACTAGGAGCTCAGTATATCTCTGACTCCAGCAGATGTGAGTAAGGGAACCTGGTGCTTCCCCTCCATGAAGGATCTTTCTTTTTCTTTCATTTGGTTTGTTATCCTCAGGCTGGCTCAAGGTGTTTTGTAAAAGTTAGAGCTGTCAGAAAGTTTTTGTTGGAAAAAAAAAAAAGTAAGAGGAAGGTGGACAGTTCCTCTCACAGAGCTTGCAGGCAGGGCTGCTTTCAGTCTCTCCCTCCCTCTCCCTCTCTCTGGGGTAAGTGTTGATTTTTGTTTCCTTGTAAAGTTTTCTTTTTCAGCTGTAGTTGCTCCTGTTGGGGGAAAGCTGGTGGTGCCAGCCTCTTCCCCCCCCGCTGCCGCAGGTTGCCCCGCAGCCCCGCAATGTTTCATTCCCCGGGGCCGCTGCAGCAGGGAGAGGCATTCCCCTGCTGTTCCGAGGGCACCCGGGGGAGTGTAGGAGTGCTTCCCCGTTCTCCCGCGGCATTTTCGCTCCTCTCCGGCCCCCCCTGCGGCTTGTCCCTCCCCCTCCCCGGGCTGCCTGTCTGCATGCTGCGGCCGTCCTGCTGCTCTGCCTGCGGCGAGCTGGGGTTGAGGCTCTCTCGGGAGGGGGTCTGTTCCGGGTGCCTCCCTGGTGGGGAGGGCACCTCTGGGCTGCTGGACCACTCTTCTCGCCGCGGCTCAGCTCGCTCCGGGGGCTGGCCCCTTCGCCGCTATCGGCGGGAACGGCAGCCATTTTGATTTCTTCCGATCCTCCACAGCAGCCATCAGGGGAGGAAAGAGAGGACTCTGATGGGGGAGGCCCACCGATTCTCGCTCCGATTGGGACCCCAGGGTCCCCCGGATGTGTCACCCATCTCCCCCCCCCCCCCACCCCGGGGTCCCCCCACCTTTTTTCCCCGGAGTTCATTGTGCTGATGCACAATGCTTATTTACAGCGCCTGGAGGTTCCTAGGGCGCCCAGCCCGGGCCCGCCTCCCCCCAAGGTGCCCAGGCTCTGCAGGGGACCCCGGGCTCAGTGGGGGGGGGGGGGGGGGGCGCGGAGCCCTCCCACGGGGCTTCCTGGGTCCACTTCGCGCCCCTCTCGCTGGGGGGGGGGGGGTGATCTGCCCCGGATCCTGGGGGGGGGGGAATCCCCCGTATCCTCCAGATGACCCGACCTCGGAGACACAACTGGAGTGCAATGACCCGCGGGTCCTACGCATCTTTCGGAAGGAGGAGCTTGAGGACCTTATCCCGCAGATCCTCCAGGAGTTGGACCTCGACCCTCCACCAGAGCTGCCAGCGCCCCCGGTCCCAGTTGTCACCTCTTCGGCCAGGAAGGGGGACCTGCTCTTAGCCGGTCTGCGTCCTCGCTCCCGGCCTTTTCCCACTCATCCCACCTTTCTACAATTGTTAGCTCGGGAGTGGGATACTCCCGAGACATCCCTTAGGGTCGGACGCGCCATGGACAAACTGTATCCGCTCCCGGAGGATTTCCTGGAGTTGATTAAGGTCCCGAGGGTGGACTCGGCGGTGTCGGCGGTGACAAGATGATGACCATACCAGTGACGGGTGGCACAGCCCTGCGTGATACTCAGGATAGGAAACTGGAAGTCTACCTCAGGCGGGTATTTGAGGTCTCGGCTTTGGGGATGCGCGCCACTATCTGCAGCTCCCTGGTGCAGACAGTAAGCCTCCGCTGGGTTCAACAGCTACTGACTTCCCAGGATTTGCCAGCCGAGGAAGCAAGACAGGCGGACCGGCTAGAGCCTTGTATGATTTGTTCCGTGTCCTGGCGCGATCCATGGTCTCCGCAGTTTCAGCATGCCGCCTCCTATGGCTTCGCAACCGGTCGGCGGATACCTCCTCCAAGTCCAGTCTTGGGTCTCTTCCTTTCAAGGGCAAGTTCCTCTTCAGTGAAGACCTCGACCAGATCATCAAATCTCTGGGGGAGAACTCAGTCCACAAGCTGCCAGAGGACAGACAGTGGAATTTCAGGACTTTTACTCCTTCCAGATCCCGCTCCCGGGCGCAGAGTTGCTACCGCAGCTACTAGAAGCAGGGGCCCCGGACCCCGTCTTCCAGATCACAGTCCTGGCCCCGTCCCTTTCGCGGTCCCAGGCCCGCTCGGGAAGGGACGATCAGGGGGCCTCGTCCAAGCCCACTCAATAATGCCGTGCCTGCCCACTCCTCGATGCCGCGGATCGGAGGACGAATTTTTCACTTTTACGAGGAGTGGGCTCGCATCACTTTGGACCAGTGGGTCCTAGACATCTTAAAGAACGGCTACGTTTGGAGTTTGCCCGCCACCCGAGGGACAGGTTTCTCTTCTCGCCTTGCAGATCGAGCCTCAAGAGACTGGCGGTGCAACAGACCTTGGACAGGCTCCTGAGCCTTGGGGCCATTGCGCCCATCCCCTTCGGAAAGGTGGGCTCGGGCCATTATTCCGTTTACTTCGTCGTGCCCAAGAAGGATGGCTCCTTCCGCCCAATTCTGGATCTCAAGGAGATCAACAAGTCCCTAAGGGTCCTCCGTTTCCGCATGGAGACCCTGCGCTCCGTGATTGCTGCGGTACATCAAAGGGAATTCCTTGCCTCCCTCGACCTGACGGAGGCTTATCTCCACATCCCCATTCTGAAGGCACATTACAGGTTTCTCCGCTTCAAGATCTTGAACCGGCACTATCAGTTCCAAGCTCTCCCCTTCGGTCTAGCGACCGCCCCGCAGACATTCACGAAAATCATGGTGGTGGTTGCAGCTACTCTGAGGCGGGAGGGGGTCCTAGTTCATCCCTACCTGGACGACTGGCTCATCCGGGCGAAGTCCTTCTCACAGGGCCAGTCGGCGGTCTCCAGGGTGGTTCACCTTCTACGGTCCCTGGGCTGGGTGGTGAATTTTGCCAAGAGCTCTCTCACCCCTTCGCAAAACTTGGATTTTTTGGGAGCGCACTTCGACACGCTTCAGGGCAAGGTCTTTCTACGTCCGGACAAGGCTCAATCACTCTGGGACCAAGTACAGCGTTTTTCTGTGTTACCGGATCCCACGTCTTGGGACTATCTGCAGGTCCTGGGGTCCATGGCCTCCACGATCGATCTTGTCCCATGGGCCTTTGCACACTTCCGCCCCCTGCAAGCGTCCCTTCTCTCTCGTTGGAAACCAGTCTCTCAGGATTACCAGTGGGTGCTTCCGCTTCCTCTGTCTGTCAAGGACAGCCTGCATTGGTGGCTGGAGCCGCGTCATCAGGCCCAAGGGGTATCTCTAGAGACACCGGATTGGGTGGTGATCACCACCGATGCCAGCCTGTCCGGCTGGGGGGTCAGTATGCCACCGGAGTTCAGCACAGAGGCTGTGGACAAAGGAACAAGCGGCTTGGCCGATAAATCGCCTGGAATCAAGGGCGGTGCGTCTGGCCCTCATGCACTTCTTACCCTTGCTACGGAATCGAGTGGTGAGGGTCCTATCGGACAACTCGACGACCGTAGCATATATCAATTGCCAAGGAGGCACAAAGAGCCGGCACATGGCGCGCGAAGCCACCTTCCTAACGTCGTGGGCAGAGAAGCATCTAGCGCGCCTGGCAGCGTCGCACATCGTGGGCGTAGACAACATTCAGGCAGACTACGTGAGTCGTCAGCAACTGGACCCCGGGGAGTGGTCCCTCTCCGAAGCCATGCATCTCCTTCGTCATCGCTGGGGGATGCCACGTCTGGACCTCATGGCGACTTCCCTCAACACCAAAGCAACTCGGTTCTTCAACTGCCGGCGAGAGCGCGGTGCGGAAGGAGTGGACGCTCTAGTGCTCCCCTGGCCGGACCATTTTCTACTCTACGTTTTTCCCCCCTGGCCCCTAGTGGGCAAGGTCCTTCGGAGAACAGAACTTCATCGGGGGCCCGTCATTCTGGAGGCCCCCGAGTGGCCATGGCGTCCTTGGTTTGAAGATCTCCTCCATCTGGCAGTGGATGGCCTGATACGGTTGGACCATCTTCCGCGATTGCTTCATCAGGGACCGGTATTTTTTGACCAGGCAGAACGCTTCTGTCTTGCGGCCTGGCTTTTGAATGGTGCCGCCTCCGCCGCAAAGGATACCCCGATGCAGTAGTCTCAACTCTCCTCAGGGCACGGAAAACCTCGACGTCGGCTACCTATGTGCGGGTCTGGAAGGTCTTTGAGGGTTGGTGCACAGCGCATGATACCCATACCTCAAGGGCCTCCATCCCTCAGATTCTGGCATTCCTTCAAGACAGTTTGGATAAAGGACTCTCCTACAATTCCTTGAGAGTTCAGGTCACTGCCCTGGGCTCGCTTCTTCAGTACGCTACTCATTCATCTCTCTTGGGACAGCCGGATATCGCCCGTTTCCTTAAAAGGGCGAAACATTTGCGGCCTCCGGTCAGGGATCCGTTCCCTTCCTGGAGCTTTAACTTGGTACTCAGGTCCCTGGCGGGGCCCCCCCTTCGAGCCCCAACGAAACGCCACCATTAAGGATATCACGCTCAAGACTGTCTTCCTGGTGGCCATAAGTTCCGCTCGCCGCATCTCGGAACTTCAAGCGCTTTCCTGCAGAGAACCCTATCTCCGGTTCACAGACTCCGGGGTTTCGCTACACACAGTGCCCTCCTTTCTACCCAAAGTCGTCTCGTCTTTCCACCTGAATCAGACGGTCGAGCTTCCAGCCTTCCCGGTGGGGGAATTGGGTCACCTTTGTTCTCTGGATGTCAAGCATGTTCTTCTTCGCTATTTGGAGGTCACAAATGAATTTCGAGTCTCTGACCACTTGTTTGTATTGTGGTCGGGACCAAGGAAGGGTTCCCAAGCTTCGAAGACGACAATTGCAAGATGGCTTAAGGAAGCCATAGTTACAGCATACCTAGATGCGGGTAGGCATCCTCCTCGGGGGATCAAGGCACACTCTCTCCGTTCTCAGGCAGCATCCTGGGCTGAAGTACAGTCCGTCTCCTCCCAGGAGATCTGCCGTGCGGCGACCTGGAAGTCTCTGCATACCTTCGCTCGGCATTACCGTTTGCATTTGCCGTCATCGTCGGCCTCTGGATGTTTTGGCGACCAAGTCATTCGAGCAGGGCTTTCAAGGGCCCACCCGGTGTAGGGAAGCTTTGGTACATCCCACCGTCTGGACTGATCCTGGTACGTACAGGGAAAAGAAAATTACTTCTTACCTGCTAATTTTCGATCCTGTAGTACCAAGGATCAGTCCAGACGCCCACCTCTCGATTATGGGGTTCTCTCTTCTGGGGTACTTCCTTCCCTGCTCGATCCACTCACCGCACGCTGTTTGTCGTTATGGTTTATGCTCGTCTTCTGGAGATTAGTTCAACTCACGAGCCTGTTGGTTGGTTTTGCTCTGCAAGTTTCAGTTCTATGGCTTTCATTGCCTCAGTTGGAATTTGTTTCATGTAAGTTACACTTGATCCAGCCTTGATGCGTTTTTTTCTTTTTGGCTTTGATATTCTCTATACTGAGCTCCTAGTGAGGGTGCACATGTTCTTATAGCAGCACCCTTCGAAGCCTTGTCTGACTCCATCTGCTGGACGGGGGACATAACCCGTCTGGACTGATCCTTGGTACTACAGGAACGAAAATTAGCAGGTAAGAAGTAAGTTTCTTCTCACTTTCTTCTGTGTTTTCCAAGTAAATGAATATTAAAATTGGAAGAAATACATATATATTTTGTAAGTCAGGTCAGTTGAAAGATTTTCTTAATAAAAGGTGGGTTTGGGCTTATTAGATAGTCAAGTATGTGTGTGCGTGTCTCCTAACTCCTTTTCATTTCTAAATGGATAAATCGATCTGAAGTACACCTTGTGAAAGTCCGTTCTTGGAAGGGATGGGGGCAAGACGTCTTATGTACCCTTTCATAATTGGTGAGTAATTTATGGAGGGCAAAGTCTGTAATCTGTCCATGGGAAACAATTTCAATACATTATCTCTCAAGAATCACTGGTCCTATTCTTACAAAATTATATACCTGGCAAATGGGTCTTTAATTAGGATGATTGTGGTATTGGTAACTTCTTAGCTACCGATTGTTTACATGATAACAGTGGATTCCATCATTATGGTTTCTACCATGTATCATTTCTTATGAAATTGTCTCTTTCCTTGCACTTCAGTTTGTAATCATTCTAAGCCTGATAAGTATTAATTCTGAATACTCTGTATACTGCTTTGTATGCTAGAATATATTTCTAAATGTTTGCATATGGAAAGTTTTGATTAAGACTTGAGATTTTTTTTTTTTTTACACATCTTGATAATATTGCATGCAAATGAATTAAGTCTAGATTATCATGCTTTCTACTGGTTTTCTTAATTCAAAGTATATTCTTGTTTTTTAAACTTTTTTTCCTATAGTTATATATAAAAAAAATCTCTTGGTCTGTCTTAATGATTTACATCTAATTTACTAGTGCTCATGCTCTCTCATTTAGACCTGCTTTCCATTATTTAAAAGCTGCTTTTTGGCTTTAACAACATCTTTCAAAGCATCATTTAGCCATGCTAGCAGTAGTTTGGTTTTCATTGACATATTAACTTAGGGAATAGATTTTATCTGGGCTTCCATGATAGTGTTTTTAAACAATTCCCACATATATGGCCAACATATGTTTCCACCTTCAAAAAAGAGCATCTCTATTAATAAGATCGGTTTAAAAACATAAGATGGTGGAGAAATACATAGATGTCATTTGGGAGAACCTTTACAGGAATTAGTGGATTTTTTTTTTTTTTTTTAATGGATTAACATGTTGGCTAGTAATCTGAAATTTACTATGGAACACAATCAGACCACTTTACTATTTTTGGACATCAACATCAGTAGGGATAGTGATAAATTTAGGACTATTTTCCAGAAGCCAACAGAACACAATTTGCTAAATTTTAGTAGTTTTCACCTGCGTTCATTAAGACTTAAAACAAGTCAATTCCTAAGGATTCAGCGTCTTTGCTTTATTGATTATGAATTTAAGATACAAGCACAGTTTCTTAAAGAAAGGCTTTTACAGCGAAGGTATCCTATACCATGCATTAAAAAAGCATACAAAAGGGCATGGAATGTGAACAGATAATTATTATCATATAACTCTCAGCAGGAGGAATCACACTGAATGTGTGTTACGGTATTCAAACATCTCGTGACATTATTAAAATAATCAAGAGTTAAACATATTAAAAATACATGAAGTATTAAAAGAATTGCAGTGCTTTGCATATACCCATAACAAAATAATTTATTTTATTTATTTATTATTTTTACTATACCGGCTTTCATGACATGGATCACATCAAACCAGTTTACATTTAACAAAGTGTGCAAGATAAGAGATAACTCAAACAACTTTAACAAGAGCATTGTAAGGAGAGTGACAGTTACAATAAAACAGGGAAATAAATAACTGGGACTTGGAGGTGAGAAGAGGGGGATTTAACTTACAGCAACTTATTTACAAGGTTACAAGATTGAGTCCGATTAAATGTGATTTGTATAGTAAATGATAGTGTTAATAATGTGAAGGTAATAATGTGTTAGTAATAATCAAGGAATGTGTTACACAAGCAGTGTTATTGGAACCTGAAACAAAGATACGACAACCAATGGGTCACACTTCCTGCGGGGCATGTGCTTATCAACAGGCAGTAATAGGCACCGTGTGGGAGGTATCTCACAGATTGCTAAAGGTTCTGCTAAGGCACAGGACTGATTGTTTATCCTCATTGGTAGTGTATGCTATAATTCGCCCATGTACGCTAGTGTACACAGGGCATACCATGCGAATGACAAAGATACTTCTGAATGAGCATAAAGCTGCATCACGATAGGTACAACGTTGTGTTGATGAGGATCACAATTATGCATATTTGAAGTGGTTAGTAGTGGATGAGGTGCAAATTTCTTTGAGGTGGTAACAGGGAATACATTCTACATAATGGATAAATAAATTGAATACTGTTCGACCTATGGGAATGAAGGAAGTAGAGTGGTATTCATTGATGTGAGAGTGTTCAATAATATTTATTCAACCAATGGACTATGAATATGTATCAAGTTATGACAGGTTATGCAATGAACTTTGTGGTTTACTATTTTTAACAGATGGGAGCATTGACCAATCACCAGTAGTTACATAGTTACATAGTGTGCAAAGATGGGCTGGAAGCATTTTTAAGCAATGGCTGTTTTTTAGAAACACTAATTGAAAAAAGCTTATCCCCTGATGCAGGAAGTCCTTCTGAAACACGGACTGTGTTGGGATTCCATGTCTATAATAAGATTTAAGTGTCATTTTTTTCAAAATTTTGATACAAGCTCTATGTGACAATATGTTAGACTAAGATGGAGAACGGTGCACTTGAAAAATGTTACTTACATATTAAAAAATGATTTAAAAAAATCTTTTAAAGAGCAGACACTTCAGGACAGATGATCATTCAAGGGCGAGAAAGAGAAAGCTCATTCAACTGAAAGTTGTGTGAGCACTGAGCCCATTTTCCATGAAGGTCCAACAGTGGAAGAATCTTAAATGTTCTCTCTCCAGTGACTATATAAAATGTGATTGCAATACGATCACTATGTTAATTTATATTTAGATCACCTTTTTTGTACCAAAGTACTGATAAGCAACCCCACTACTGTTACCTCTTACACCTGGGTCCTGTGTTCCACTGTTAAATAGATCTAAAGTAGCTCCCTCCTCTCACTGATTTTGGACCAACTGCTTCAAGATATGGTCACTTATGATATTCAGAACTTAAACTCCCTAGCATGCCCTAATGAAATATTCAGCCAATTGATATTGGGATAAATAAAATCTATTATTGGGCGTTTCCATTTTTACCACCCTGTCTAGTCTTAGCATTTCAGTGTTTCACCATTCTGGTCAGGTGGCTGTAATGTACACCACTGCTAAACACTCCCCTCAGCATGCATGGAATTTCTATTCATAGAAATTTTGGAGTTCAGTCTGTTTCCTGTTATCCTTTTTGACTATTAATTTTGGCGAAATTCTGGCAAAAAAAAATTAAAAATTATGCGCATAAAAACTTAAAATTCTGCAAGCTTTATATTGGTCAAAATAATTTACATGACAGTCTAAGTAATTATATTTTAAATTAATACAGAAAAAAGTTATTACTTAGAGATGTAGAATTTTAAATATTTTGAGCAGAATTTTTCTAGAAATTCACTGTAAGAGTGTCCCTTCCACTCGCTCTCCCTACTCCCCTGGCCACTTTGTCCTCTCAGGCCCCAACTCCTCCACCTGCCAGTATCTCTTCCCTCCACTTCTAGGCTCAACCCCTTCCACTCTATCGCCAGTCCCAGAGTTTGACCCCATTCTCAGTACTGCCCCTCACACAGGCTCCCTCTGTCCCTCTCTCTCTGACACACATGCAGCCTCTCTCTAGTACACATACACACCCCCTCATACAGACTTCCCTCACTCTCTTGCACACACACACATCCCCTTATACAGGGTCTCTCTCTCTTGCATACAAATGCACACAAGCTCCCTTTCTCTCACATACACCCTCGCACAGACTACCTATGTCTCTCTCTCACGCATTCCTTCACACAGGCACTCTCTCACAAAGGCTAGTACCCTCACACACATGGTCCCTTTTTCATACAAACTAGCTCCCAATCTCTCACACACATACATGTTCCTTCACAATCTCCTCATATAGGCTCCCTTTCTCTGGCACCCACATTCAATTACCCCTTCCCTGCTCTCTCACACCCTCCTCTTCCCACTCTTTCCCCTCCTCTCTCACACCCCTCACACACACACACACATTCACCCTCACCGGGACCTTCATCTTTGCTGCGAGCGGAACACACTCCGTTCGCGGCACATGGGGGCCTTAATTTTTGCGGCGAACGGCACACGTCCCGCGGCACTGGGGGCTTTCATTTTCGCTGCGAATGATGTGCCGGGGACTTCCATCTTCGCCACGAGTGGAGCGTGTTGCGCGGCGCGCCGGGGCCTTCATCTTCACACGCTCTGTTCGCAGCATGCTAAGGTCTCCTCTGCTATTTTCTGTGAGAATTGCCAAATTCTGCGAGGAAAATGGCAATTCTGCGCAGAGGGGGAATTCTGCGCAAATTCTGCGCTCTGCAGTAGTGCAGAATTCCCCCAAGACCGGACTATGCCATCCTTAACATATGGTGTCACCTCACAACTGCTCTGTTATTTCAATATATTTTGTACTCTGTCCCTACTGGTTAACCTTTATTCACCAGGTCGCAGATGCCTAGTATGTCTGTATGAATTTTTAGTACAATACATTTTCTTTCAGTCTTTAAACTCCTGACATTTGCATACAAACACTACTTTTTCAGGATATGCTAATTTCCTTAATAGTATCCTTTGAAGAGACCGCATGACGAATCATGCACTCCTCAGCAACTGTCTGCTTTCCCCCCCCAAAGATCTATTTTAAAAAACTTTCTTCGTTTCCTAAATTTTCCTGTTTCAAGGTTATCAGATACTAAATTATTAAAAAAATATCTTGGTGAAGTCTTATCTATTTCTTCTGTAAAAAATGATTTCTAAAATGTATTATATTCCAAGTCTACGATTAGGTCAGAAAGATGGGAAAAAGAGTTGGACATATTGCAAGGGGATAGTCCTAATTTGACCTCTTTTTTTGGAGGCTTCCATTGATGATATACCCACCAGAGCTACGGTCCTAGTATCATTTTGTAGTGAACAAGAAAAACTTAGTGCGTCAAATATTTTAAAAATCAAGATGTTCTGTTCTTTGTGGTCAAAAAATGCAAATATTTCCCGACGTTGCTAGAAGCACCCAGTTGAGGAGGAAACAATTTTTGTTATTAAAGCCAAGAATTTTATCACTGGGGGCAGTATTTTTCTTAAAATTCCCCTGCAAATATCTTGTTACGTATCGGAAGAACAAGGTTATATTTCAAGATCCTTCCCACCTTGAGACATTTCTAGTGGATCAGGGGATGTGACAATGAGTAATATAATATGATTGCTGTGTAAAGTATATACAATATTTAGTTTCTCTCTCATTGCTGTAATTGTTACAGATTTCTTTTTAACCTTTTTCAGTTTTGCCTGATAAACCTCCCAAAGATTTGGGGACTAGTCTAGTGGAATGTTTTTGGTGAATATGGATAATGTTTTAGTTTTGCTTAAATTCCAATATGTTTGGCTTTTATGGATATTTTCAATGTATTTTGTTAAAATCCAATAAAATATTAATAAAAAACCCCAAATACTTTCTCCTTTTTCAGTTAGTGCTAGCAACTGGATTCCATTCTAGTTGAGGAGGAGCTCATCCCATTGAAATAGGCTGCCCATTCCCCAAAATATTCCCCAGGTCTTAATAAAACTAAAGCCCTCTTCCCTGCACGGAACATTCAAGAGATCATCTTGCCGCTGGTGTCCTGCATTTGAGAATGCTACTCTGGAAGTCCTGAATTTTATAGTCTCCTAAATTTGCAACATCCTCCTTTCTATACCTTAAAATAATTTACATAAGCTCAAAACACTGAAGTACTAGTTATCTTGGCATTTTCTATTGTGTACTCTATTTTAAAGGCAAACAATCTAAATATTATAATTTCTTATAGAATTCCAGCCTGTGATTTGAATGCTCTAAATGTTTTAGCATAATTGTAGATCCAAAAGGATCTACAATTATGCTAAAATTATGCTAAAAAAAAAACAAACCCTACCCTCCCTCCCTCCCCTTGCCCTGCCCCCCTGCCTATCCTCCCCCACCTCTCCCTCCCCCTCTTTAGTTATTGCTCCTTTGGTTCATTTTGTATTCTGATTTTTGTTTCTGTTTTTTAATGTTATATTGTTATATTGTTTTATTGTATTTCCCGCCTGAGTTCTCTGTAAACCGGCATGATGTGTTCCACGATTGTCGGTAAATAAAAAGTTAATAAATAAATAAAAAGTTAACAAATAAATAAATAAATAAATAAAAGGTCAAATTTGTACCTACACTTTCAATTTGGCTGAACAAACATTTTACTATTAAGGGATTAAAATGTATTCTTCTGTGTCCTGTGCAGTATATTTAAGAACACATGTTAATTAATACCAATAAAACTGATACTTGCGCAGTTCTCTAACTATATACATGTTATTGTATTATGGCTTATAATCAATGTGTTTTGAATAAAAATTATATTGGAAAAAAAAAAACTGATACTCCTACCGCCAGTTCCATGGTTCAGTGCAATGCTCCCAGGGCCTGCTAAGATGCTGTAGAAGTAGTTTCGAGCACTCCAAAGAAAAATACGGGAAGAAAGGGCCTCACTCATCATGCAACAGCAACACTTGATTAGCTAAGAACTCTTGTGCCAGATTCTAGAGCAGTGGTTCCCAAACCTGTCCTGGGAGACCCCCAGCCAGTCAGGTTTTCAGGATATCCACAATGAATATGCATGAGATAGATCTACATGCACTGGAGGCATATTCATTGTGGATATCCTGAAACCCTGACTGGTTGCAGGTCCCCCAGGACAGATTTGGGAACCAGTGTTCTAGAGAAATAAATGCCTTTCAGCCACAGGAATTCCTCTGTTATGACTAGGACAGAATTTAAAGTATTGAAGAGTGGTAGGAGGCAAGAACACCGAGTAGCTGTACACAAAAGCCCATGGCAACACAACCCTAGAAAAGCATCAAATTTAACTCATGCAGCGCATGTGCTGATTTTTTGACATTACCACTAGCATGGACCAATCTGATCAAGTAAGCTTGGCAAAACCATAACCCATGTTCAAAACAGCTGCTCCCAGGAAAACTGCTGAGGAGCTGATGAAAGAATTTAAAAAAATGTTGAAGACTAAACAGTAAAATATTTAAATTACATTGTTGTGTATACTTTGAAAGAGCATAGGTGAGTACAGTTATCTTTAAAAAGAACCACCTAGTACAGTATATTGTTTTAAAAGAGCACTGCTTATCAACTAGGCCAAGATGCTCTACTGTTTGCCAGTCAGGTCTTACTTGTGCCTGTAAGGTGGCGATCTGTTTCTCCAAGTTTTTTCTAGCTTCCTCCTCCTCTTCCTGCTGCTCCTGAAGATTGTTCTTCTCTTCCTCCAACTGCCGGATTCTGCTGCTCATGTTTAGCTTCTGTCTGGTCTCTTCCTGCAGAAGCTCCTGTTATAGAAACAATATTTGTAAATAATTAATTGGTACATTCCAGTCTCCATTTCCCTTTCCTGGTCCATGTGCTGGAACTTACACAGCACAGCTCTAGGGCCACTAAATCAACAGCAATAATTTTAGTTCAGGTTTACTGCAAATTATATTGGCGCTTAATTCATCTATTCCATGCCCTTGATAAAAGCTCCAGAGACAGATTCAAACTCCCTTTCCATTTACCCATCACTTGTCACATGCTGAAAAACGTCAAGCAACGTGAACAGTGGATTTAACTTTTTGACATGAAAAATCCCTATCCCAACAAGATGCAGAAGGGGAAAGGCTTTAAACTATGTGCTCCTTGAGAACAAGCCCATAGTGTCTTGTTTGAAAGCTCAAATGAAAATCATGCTACGCAACAGAAATATTCAGAAAATGTTATGTATAGCATTCAAATCAAAAGCAGGACGATAATGCATACATGGAGAAATTACTACTTACCTGATAATTTCCTTAGTACATACAGGAATCCAAAACCAGTGGATTATGCATCTCTACCAGCAGATGGAGACTGAGCAAAGCTGACATCACAGTATATATACACCTGCAGTGTCATCAACCTGCCAGTATTCTCTGCAAAAAGTAACTGGACAAACTAATGAAACTTTATTATTAACAGATAACCAATCCAGCACTCAGCCAACAGGAAAACACTGAGCTCAGACAAAGTGTAACACTAATCTAGGAACTGGATTGACATCAGTACTCCCTGGAACACAGGAGGACCATAGCACAACCATTCCATGAAGTTAGCAAGTAGCACGTAGCACATTTAAGACTAATCAGAGAAAATTCTTTTTCACTCAATACTCAATAAAGTTCTGGAATTTGTTGCCAGAGGACGTGGTTAGTGCAGTCAGTGTAGCTGGGTTCAAAAAAAGGTTTGGATAAGTTCTTGGAGGAGAAGTCCATTAACAGCTATTAATCAAGTTTACTTAGGGAATAGCCACTGCTATTAATTGCATCAGTAGCATGGGGTCTTCTTGGTGTTTGGATAATTGCCAGGTTCTTGTGGCCTGGTTTGGCCTCTGTTGGAAACAGGATGCTGGGCTTGATGGACCCTTGGTCTGACCCAGCATGGCAATTTCTTATGTTCATTCAGTGGCCAAGGATGGGAAGTTGGATTCATCTGTCTCTAAGGAAATTATCAGGTAAGTAGTAATTTCTCCTCTCTGAGCGTACAGCCAGGTGAATCCAAAGCCAGTGGGATGTACCAAAGCTATTCCCAAATAGGGTGGGAGGCTGTCCGCGGTCCACTTAAAACAGCACATGCGAAAGCTGCATCCTACTGGGTCTGCACAGGGTCTGCACATCCAAGCTATAATGCCTGGAAAAGGTATGTTAAGAGGACTATGTCGCAGCTTGGCAAATGTCGACAGGAGACAACAATCTAATCACCACCCATGACACTGCCTGAGCCCTAGAGGAATGAGCCCTATCCTGACTAGGCAATGGCTACTCAGCATCCACATACGCAGTTGTGACTATCTCCTTAATCCAGCGGACTACTGTAGCTCATGACACCGGCTCACCCTGCTTACTCTCACCATGGGAGTAGAAACAGATACTTCTTCCTGAGAGGTTCAGAAATTTCTAAACACCTCAAGATATGCCTCTTGGGCTGTAACAGGCGATATTCCTCAGCATCTCTTTCCCTGTCCAGAGATGGCAGGGAAATAGATTGATTCAAGTGAAAATCAGAGACCACTTTTGGCAAAAAAATAGAAGGAACAGTACGCAGTTGTAAAACCCCTGGAATCACTTGCAGAAACTGCTGCAGGCAAGATAAGGCTGTAGTTCAGATACACGATGAGCAGAACAAATTGCCACAAGAAACAGTCTTTAAGGTTAGTAAACTCAAGGAAAGTTTACGCACTGGTCGAAAAGTAGGGCACGATAAAAAATCCAAAACCAGATTAAGATTCCATAAGGGCACCGGTAACCGCAAGAGAAGACTAACCGTATCTCCGAAGAGACAGAGACAAGATGGAGGCGGTCCAGAGAAGGGTGACCAAAAAGGTGGAAGGTCTTCATCAAATGACTTATGAGGAGAGATTGAAGAATCTAAATATGTACACCCTGGAGGAAAGGAGGAGCAGAGGTGATATGATACAGACTTTCAGATACTTGAAAGGTTTTAATGATCCAAAGACGACGACAAACCTTTTCCATAGGAAAAAAATCAGCAGAACCAGGGGTCACGATTTGAAGCTCCAGGGAGGAAGATTCAGAACCAATGTCAGGAAGTATTTCTTCACGGAGAGGGTGGTGGATGCCTGGAATGCCCTTCCGGAGGAAGTGGTGAAGACCAGAACTGTGAAGGACTTCAAAGGGGCGTGGGATAAACACTGTGGATCCATAAAATCAAGAGGCCGTCAATAAAGAGTGGGTGGCTAGCCAGAATGACGGCTACTGCCTGGAGACAATACCCTTATTCAATAAACATACACATGGTTACTGTGACTCCAACATCGCTCTAAGCTACAACAGCAAGAGAAAATGTGGAAAAAAGGATTTGCACTCACAAAGTGGGGAGTAGCTGGCTTGTTACGGCGGTTACTACCCCAAACCAAATAAGCCTGATACTTCACTTTCAATGCATATCCAGCATAGCTCTCTGCTTCAACGGCAGGGGAGAAGAAAAACTGATACTTCACGCATATCCAGCATAGCTCCCTGCTTCAACGGCAGGGGAGAAGAAAACCTGATACTTCACGCATATCCAGCATAGCTCTCTGCTTCAACGGCAGGGGAGAAGAAAAACTGATACTTCACGCATATCCAGCATAGCTCTCTGCTTCAACGGCAGGGGAGAAGAAAAACTGATACTTCACGCATATCCAGCATAGCTCTCTGCTTCAACAGCAGGGGAGAAGAAAAAAGGATTCGCACTCACAAAGCGGGGAGTAGCTGGCTTGTTACGGCGGTTACTACCCCAAACCAAATAAGCCTGATACTTCACTTTCAATGCATATCCTGCTTCAACGGCAGGGGAGAAGAAAAACTGATACTTCACGCATATCCAGCATAGCTCTCTGCTTCAACGGCAGGGGAGAAGAAAAACTGATACTACAAGCATATCCAGCATAGCTCCCTGCTTCAACAGCAGGGGAGAAGAAAAACAACCAATAAGGGCTGAACAACACAGTCTGGGTAAAACAAATAAGCATGGGTGTAGCTTGCTTATTGCGGCGGTTACTTCCCCTACTACCCATAACTAATCAAGCTTGATATTTCACTTGGTTGCAGCTCCATCACTGCTCTCTACATTAATGGTGGGGGTGGAAGGGAAATAGAACCAAAGAGCTAAGAGAAACAGATAAGTATGAGAAAAAAATGTGAAGCTTGCTGGGCAGACTGGATGGGCCGTTTGGTCTTCTTCTGCCGTCATTTCTATGTTTCTATGTTTCACTCTTTTTAAGAAACTGGTCACATCTGGATGAGCCGACAAGGGTCCACCATTCACCTGACCTCAGAAACAGGCAAGAACCACCACCTGTACCTTTAAGGAATTAAGGGCCAATCCTTTACTCAATCCATCCTGCAAAAATTCCAAAATGAATGGAATCTTAACCAAATGAGGAAGAACCCGTTGATCTTCACACCAAGCCTCAAACACTTGCCAAACCCGCACATAGGCTAAAGAAACAGAGAACGTTTGTGCTCATAGCAAGGTGGTAATCACTGCAGCAGAATATCCACATTCAGCGATCAAGCCCTCTCAAGGGCCATACCGTAAGATAAAATCGATTCGGATCTTCATGAAGAACAGGGCCCTGCCCTAACAGATCCCTGTGTGCCAGAAACTAGAAGGGAGATTCCACCAGGAGCCTTCGCAGATCCATATGCCACGGTCTCCTGGGCCAATCTGGTACCATCAGAAGCACCATCCCCCTGTGACTCTTGATCCTCGGATTCATTCTCCCCAACATGGGCCACGGGGAAAAAGCATACAGCAGCTTGCCCTCCAGCCACTCCTGTACGACATCATCGATGCCCAAGTACTTTGGATCTCTCCTGCCACTGAATAATCGAGGAACCTTTGCATTAAGAGAAGACACCAACAGGTCCAGAAATACAGCAATCCACTATTAGCTGAAAGGCCTTGTTTGACAATTCCCATTCCCCTGGATCCAGACTCTGTCTGCTGAGAGAATTGGCTCTTATGTTGTCTTTTCCTGCAATGTGTGAGGCTGAGATCTCCTGGGGATGCACTTCTGCCCATTCCATAAGCTGGGCTATTTCCTGTGACACTTGCTGGCTCTTTGTTTCTCCCTGCTCTTTGATGTAGGCCTCTTTTGCATTGCTGTTATCCAGACCGCTCGACCCTGCAATCTCTTACCGAACCGCAAACATGCCAACTGAACCGCATGGGCTTCCAGCTGATTGATGTTCCAGAGTCTTCTGCACTCCAGCGCTCTTGTGCTGTCAGTTCCTGATAGTGAGCTCCCCAACCCTGGAGGCTTGCATCTGTTGTGAGTACTAGCCAGTCTGGTGATCTTAGGAAAACCCCTTTTCTTAGATCTGCTTTTAACAGCGGACTTCCATTGGCAGGTGGAGCCAAATCAAATAGTCGAGACTGTGGACTCAGAGACAGCAGCGTGCACTGAAGAGGATGCATATGCGTCCTCATCCATGGCACCACCTCTAGGGTCACCGCCATCAATCTGAGCACCTGAAGATAGGACCACACTGTCAGGTGAATTGTGTTAGTCAAAAGCCGCACCTGCACCATCAGCTTCTGAATACGGCTCTCTGGCAGGAACATCCTGCCCTGATTCATGTTGAACTGAACACAAATACTCTAGGAATTGTGCTGGCTGTGAAGATTACTCTTAGCCAGGTACACGTCCCAATCTAGCTCCTGTAAAGCAGAGTTGCTTACCTGTAGCAGGTGATCTCCAAGGACAGCAGGATGTTAGTCTTCATAACCTCAGATGGAGCCCGGCACGGAACTTTGATTGGCGCACTGAGCATGCGCCCAGCATGCCACTATCCACGCGGGGTCCTTCTTCAAGTTTTATAACAGAGCGAGGGTAACAAAATGGATTAGATGCCGAAAGATAGTCCAATTTTGAGCTTTATTTGAATGGAGATGTGATCTTTATATATGTGCCCAACTCAGGCCGAGTTTCGCCCCACTTAGGGGCTGCCTCAGGAGCTGTAGAAAGTTAATTTGAAAATATATGAGTAAACACTCAGGACATTATTTCACAGTATCTCTGGTGGTTTTTATGTGGGGACTCTAAAAACGTATCGTCTCTGCTTGACAAGCAACATCAATGAGTCGGGCACATATATAAAGATCACGTCTCCATTCAAATAAAGCTCAAAAATGGACTCTCTTTTGGCGTCTAATCCATTTTGTTACCCTGACGGCTTTCTTAGATAGCCTACCCTCAAGTTTCGTTGGTTTATAACAGAGCGAGACCGTGAACAGCCAAAAAACCCTGCTAAAAAAAAAAAAAGACCCCAACTCTACGAGGAGGCGGGCGGGTTCTGTGAGGACTAACATCCTGCTGTCCTTGGAGAACACCTGTTACAGGTAAGCAACTTTGCTTTCTCCAAGGACAAGCAGGATGGTAGTCCTGCAGATTTCATGAATAGAAACCGCTTGCAGGTGCGCTACCGAAACTGACATGACCCGGATGGACTGAGCCCAAACAGGGCCAGCAAGCTGCAAGCCTACCTGCGTGTAGCAGAAGGCGATGCAGTCGGCCAACCAGTGGGACAGTATATGTCTGGAGACAACAGACAACCAACCTATTTGTGTCAAATGAAATGAACGGTTGAGGAGGTTCGATGAGGCGCCATCCGTTCTAGGTAGAAGGCAAGCGCCCTCTTACAGTCTAAGGTATGGAGGGCACGTTCACCTCTGAGCGTGAGGTCTCGGGGAAAAAAAGATGGTAAGATGATGGACTGGTTGAGGTGGAACTCTGAAAACCCCTTGGGTGGGAACTTGGGATGTGTACATAGTACCACCATCATAATAGAACTTTGTGTAAGGCGGGTATGACACCAACACCTGCAGTTCACTCACCCTGCGAGTCGAATTGAGTGCCACTAAGAAAAGTACTTTCCAGAAAAGGTATTTTAGGTCACAGGAGTGTAACTGCTCAAACGTGGGATTCATGAGCTGTGAGAGAACTACGTTTAGATCCCAGGAAACCACCAGGCGACCCTTCATGAAACGTCCCACCAGTGGATGGCAAGAGATAGCAGAACCATCCACATCCCGATGGTATGCTCCTATGGCACAGAGGTGTACCTTCACTGAGGTGGTCTGTAGGCCAGATTCAGAGAGGAACAACAAAGTAGTCCAGAAGAGCCAAGGGGAAGCATGTGAAGGGGCCCAAACCGCGACTTTCACACCAGAAGGAGAACTGCTTCCACTTTAGATTGTAGTATTTTCTGGTGGACGGTTTCCTAGACTCCAGAAGAACAAGGGACACGGCCGCTAGTAGGCAGAGGACCTCAGTCAGTCAGTCAACATCCTCTCTGTGAGGGCTAGGAACCGGAGGTTGGGATGGAAGAGTCTGCCCTGGTCCTGTGTGATGAGTTCTCATGCCAGCCCCAGTCAGATCGGGGGGGAGCACTGTGAGCTCCCAAAGGGAGCGATCAGGATCACTGTACCCTGATCCTGCTGCAACTTCTGAAGAATCTTGGAGATAAGGGGAAGGGGCGGGTATGCGTACAGCAAGCCCGTCCCCCAGTGGATTGAGAACGCGGTGGCCAATGACCCTTTGCCCTTCCTGCCGAGGGAGCAAAAGTGGCGTACGTTTCTGTTCTCCCGAGAGGCAAATAGGTCCATGTCCGGGGTCCCCTAGCAGCTGAGGCAGCAATTCACCACCACCTGCTTGAGGGACCACTCATGTGGTCTGAATGTCGACTCAGAGCATCGGCCAGGTTGTTTGCCACCCCTGGAAGGTACACTGCCCGGAGAGTTATACCATTGGCAATGGCCCATGTCCAAACAGGACTGCTCTTGGCAGAGAGGGAAAGACCTGGTTCCATCTTGCTTGTTCAGGTACCACAAAGCCATCTGATTGTCTGTGTACCAGCATTACTTTGTTCGCCAGCAGTTCCAAGAACACCCATAGGGCATATCAGACCACCCTCAGCTCCAGAAGGCTGATTTGGAGCCTCCTTTCCTGGGGCGACCAGAAACCCTGCATGCGATATCCCAGGACGTGTGCTCCCCCACCCTGTCTGAGAAGCGAAACCTGGGGTGGAGCTGCTGCCAATGGGGACCCCACAGCAGATTCTCGGGGATGGACCACCAGAGAAAAGAACGTTGCAGCTCATCCATGAACACAATGGTGGCATGTAGGCCCTGGGACGCTTGGCGCCACTGGGAACGCAGTGTTCATTGCGACCAGCGCATGTGTAGCCGAGCGAACGGGGTGACATGCACTGCTGCCGCCATATGGCCAAGCAACTGGAGCAAGTGGCAAGCAGATACCTGGATGTGGCCGGAAATATGACGTGCAAGAGCCACTAAGGTCTCTGCCTTGTCCTGAGGTAGGTAGGCCTTGTTCTGGACAGTGTCCAGGTATGCCCCAATGAAGTCCAGCTGTCTTGCTGGCTGAAGGTGGGACTTGGGATCATTGATCAGGAATCCCAAGGTTTCCAGTGTGTCTATCATGAAGTGCATGGCCACCTCAGCCCCCTGGATCGAGCTGCCCTTGATGAGCCAGTCATCGAGGTAGGGGAATACATGAACACCCTGCCTGTGAAGATGGGCACAGACAACTGCCCAGACATCTGGTAAAGATCTGAGGGGTAGATGCCAGACTGAAGGGCAGGACACAGTATTGGTAATGCTGGAGGCCAACTCAAAACTAAGGTACTATCGGTCCCCATGGAAAATGGGGATATGGGCATACACATCTTGCAGATTGAGGGAGCAGAGTCAGTTGCCCCCCTTGAGAAGGGGGGATTATAGAGTGCCCAGCGAGACCATCTTGAACTTCTCTCTTTACCAATTTAGGGATCTCAGGTCCAGTATGGGCCGAAAGCCTCCCGTTTTCTTGGGGATAAGAAATACCGGGAGTAGAACCCTGTGCCATGATGGCCGGTGGGAACCAGCTCCACCGCCTGCGCGGATAGGAGGGCAGAGAGTTCCGTTGAAGTATTTGATCGTTCTCCACTGTTCCCCATCCTGGAAACGGGGAGTGGGGTGGAAGTTGCTGGAAATGAAGCCAGTAATCCTGGCGGATGATGGATAGGACCCAGTGATCCAACATGATCGAACTCCAACAATCCGCAAACAGTTGAAGACATCCTTCAACTAGAGGGCCAGGGTTCTGCTGCTGGCTCCAACTCCCTCGTGGCCAGTCAAAAGCCGGTGGCAGGGTTTTGCGGTGGGGCTGTGGTTGCCCAAGGGGGTTAGAGATTGCCTCTGGGTTTCACCACTGGCCACTGAGGTCGAGATCTCATGGCGGGAGGGTAATACCTGTGTGTCGGTAAAAAGTTTCCTTTGGATATGACCAAGCGGGCTTCCTAGCAGGCTGGGTGGTGGAAGTACTAGCTGACAATTGCTGAAGGGTCTCTTGATAGTCCTTCAGCTGAGCCACAGCCTCTTTGATTTGGTCACCACAGAAACATAGAAATGACGGCAGAAGAAGACCAAACGGTCCATCCAGTCTGCCCAGCAAGCTTTCACTCCCCCCCCCCCCCCAATACTTATCTGTTACTCTTGTCCCTTGTAAGTGACATTTTGTTCATTTTCCCTTCCACCCCCGCCATCGATGTAGTTAGCAGTGCTGGAGCTGCATCTAAGTGAAGTATCTAGCTAATTGTATAGGGGTAGTAACCACCGTCATACCAAGCTACTCCCACGCATGTTTATCCAGCCTGTGCAATTCAGTCCTTGTTGGTTGTTGTCCGAATATAAATCATCTTTTCATCATTCCCCCTGCTGTTGAAGCAGAGAACTATGCTGGATATCATTGAAAGTTAAGTTATCAGGCTTATTTGGTCTGGGGTAGTAACTACCGTATCAAGCAAGCTACTCCCCTGCTTTTTTGTGGATGCAAATCCTTTTTTTTTTTTCACATTTCCTCTTGCCGTTGAAGCACAGAGCAATGTTGGAGTCACATTAATCGTGTGTATGTTTATTGAATTAGGATATTAACCAAACAGGTTCTCCCCAGTACAGGGCAGGTCTGCTAGCCGTCCTGGATCTCTGGGTGCAAGTCGGATGCCTGTAACCATGCTGTGTGCCGGGCCCCAATGCCCGCTGCAGACGATCTCATGGCCATTTCAAACATGTTAAATGCCACACGGACTTCGTGTTTGTCACATTCGAGGCCCTGCTGAACAACATTCTGAATCTCCTCCTGATACTGCTGAGGTAGGAGCTCACCGAATTCTTGAGCTTGTTTCCACAAGTTTTGAGAATACTGTCCCCATGTAGAGCTGATAACACGCTATGCAGGCAATGAGCATAGCACTCTGGAATACACGCTGACCCCAAGGCATCTAGAGCTTTGTGCTCACGTCCTGGCGGTGCTATTGCATGGGCGCGCACTTTCTTAGCCTTAAGGGCTGACTCTACTACCACCAACTGGTGTGAGAGTTGGTGGCGGTCAAACCTGGTGGAGGGTTGAACCAGGTACACTGCGTCCGTTTTTCTGTTGATTGGTGGCATCAAGATCGGATGCTCCCATAAGTGGGTTACCAGGTCCTTGAAAATGTCATGAACGGGCAGTGCTACTATTTCCTTCGGTGCGTCCATGAACTGTAGGATCTTGAGCATTTTGTGTCTAGAGTCCAGCTGAAAGGGGATGGAATCTGCCATGGCCTTGACAAACCCCACAAAAGGGGGGGGGGGGGGAATTGCTGCCATTCCTCTGGCGAGGAGGGCTCAGAGGGTAAATCTTCTGACTCATCCAATGAAGAGACAGATGCTTCCCATTCTCAGGGGTCACATGGGGGTTTCACCCTCGCTGCAACACTTCGGGGAGGCAGGAGGGGGCAAGCTCACTTGAATGTGGGGGCCAGGCCTCGACAAAGGCACCGGGGGCATCGGAGGTCCTCGAATTCTCGAGGGATCCAATGGTGTCATTGGGGGCACCAAAAGAATTGGTGGAATCGAACCTGAGGGCCCGGGGAGAGGCTGGACGGTGAAGGGTCACTGCAAGCCTCTGGCCTGCCTTCGAACCCGATGGCCTATCCTTTTCTGAGGAATTGCTCACCAGTATGGGGGCTGGTGGCGATGGTAACGGTGTGCTCAGGGGCCTCTGAGGAGCTTGAGGCACCGATGCCGGCTGCATAGGAAGCATACCGAGCAGTATATCGAGCCTTTCCAGCAACGGTGTGACCACCAGTGAAGCAGGTTCTTGCGGCGGAGGCGGTACCTGGGGAACCAGAGGCTTGAGCCCCTTTAGAACCCAGCTGACTGCAATCCACACACACCTTTCAAGCTCCTCCTCAAATTGCTTAAGAAAGCATGACTTGAGGAGGAGCAGGAGGAATCAGGAGACTCTAGTTGGAGGGGGACCAATCCCTCCCCCGGAACCGGTAGAGGCCGCCTGGAGGTGTCAGTGGGGTTGGAGGGGATGACATTCTCTGCTGTCGACTACTTCATGGGAGGCACAGATGTCGATGCCCTCTCATGGTCCTTTTTAGAAGAAGACGACAATAGATGTCTGTTTGCTAGACCTCTCCTGGTGGTCCCCGTGATCCTTCCCCAAAGTCAAGGGGGGACGTTGAGGATCCTGAACGGGAGCGGCAAGAGACAGACAACAGATGGTCTCCTGCGCCCTCCTTGGGAGCTGGCCCAACAGGTGCAGGAGATCTTGGGGACAGGGCCTTCTTACCGCGCAGTGCGGAGGTCACTGATGTCAGGGACTGTTCCGAACGTTTGGGCCCTGAACAATTTCTCCATTTTGTCAAGGTGGGCCCTGCAACCCTTTGGGGTCATGTTGGTGCAAACATCACAAACGCAGACATCGTGGGAGGCCCCCCAGGCAAAGGACAGGCCTCATGGGGATCTGTGAAGGACACAGTCCACAGGCGCTGGGGGCACCGGCGGAAACCAGATGATGCTATCGGAAAAACATGACGTGCGGTCGATGGCAGACTGGTATCCGGAGGAAGCGCAGTCTGTGATAGACTGCGAAGATCCGAGGAAACTTACCGATCTCTGAAAAGAGGGACCTTACGAGACATGTAGAAGCAAAGAAAAATGTTTTAGGAAAAAACAGCACAAGCTCCTAAACCACGTGGCAACAGCTTCGCGTAAAAAAAAAAAAAAAAAAAAGACTTGAGGGACCCCGCGTGGATAATGGCATGCTGGGCTCCATCCAATGTTTCTTATCCGCTGGCAATCGAGGAACCGGGACTCACCTCACTTATTGGCCATCTTCTCCAGCTCACTCCCAAATAAGAGCAAGCCTTTAAAAGGCAACTTCGTAAGGTTAGATTTCAAGGTTGTATCAGCCGATGCCTAGCTGACACCTAGCCGCTATTACCAAAGCCACCCTTCTCGCCAAAGTGCGGACCAAATTGCAGCCCACATCTGCCAAAAAGGCGGCTGATGGTTCCATCACTGCCCTGGAATTTTTTTCACCAGATTCACTGATCTCCTGAGAGAGCAGTTAACAAGAGCAAGCAACCAGGGAACAACAGGACGCTATCTGCAAATTCATTGCCATTTCCTTCAAAGGCCTGCTTAAGGATAGACTCAAATCTCCTATCCTGAGCATCCTTTAAGGCAGTTTCCCCTTCTATGGGAATAGTTGTATGCTTGGTGACAGCACACACAAGTGCATCTACCTTTGGAAAACGTAATTGCTCTCAAGCAGCTGGATCCAGGGGGTACAGGCCTTCTAGGACCTATCCCCTTTTGAAATTAGCTTCCAGGGCACCCTTCTCAAGATCAATTAATTTTTCCATAGCCTCCATAAAAGGAACGAAACATGGGGCTTTACGCAAAGAAATCAAAATGGGATCTTTCTTTGGCTCAGACATGGATTCAGCCCCAGGTACTCCAAGCATCTTTAAAGTCTGGGAAATCAAGGCCAGTAACTAGTCTTTATGAAAGATATGGCTCCAATCCCAAAGGAACTTCCCCATCCTCCAGGGAATAAGGATCTGTTTCATCATCTGTGCCATCTGGATCCTTATCGGGAAGACGAGCAGCCAATCCAGGCATACCCCGGCCGCTTACCCACAGCACCAGGCATGCGAGGTTTTACCACCTGCGACCCAGAACTAGTAACAGTGATTGGGGCAGAGGACTGCGCTTGAAGAAAAGACTAGTCCTTGAAAAAAAATTCTACCCAAGAAAAGGCAGAGGGATCTACGTCAAAATCAGGGGGCCACCTGTCCTGAGCCCACTGACCTACCGTCCCTCGCTGACAAACCAGTTAGGGGAGCGCCAAAGGTAGGCGACCCCTTCTGGCAGCTCTTTCCCAGTCCCACATCAGGATGGGAAGTACCAGGCTTAGTAAAATCAGATGAAGGCAATTCCCCGAGCCCCCAAGCAACACTGACACAAGTTAGAGGGAACGCCGGGCTGAGATGACAGAATGTGACAAGCAGCACAGAGGGTAAGGCACTTAGACTGATGGCAGCTATAGCTAAGAAACCTATCAGCACGCTGAAATAAGTGTCTGAGGAGTGTGTCCCCAGCTGAAACTACGCTGCAAAAAATTAGGTGTCCAAAATTTAGGTGCTCAACACCATCTCAAAGGGTATCCCCAAAAAACTGGGCTCCCACTTGCACGCACAGATGGATGCTGGTAACCATCTGGACATCCAACCAGGCACCCAACCAAGCATCCAATTAGGCACCCAAATAGGCCCACAATTGGACACACCCACAATCAGATAGAACTGAAGGCGGCAGTCTAATGCGCTGGAAAAGCACGGGAAACGCTGCCACAGCCCATCACGCGGCAAACAAAGAAAAAGCTTGAGCGCAGGTCTAGCCAAAAGGCAGCTCAACCCGCCAGTCTGCTCATGTCCCCCAAACTCCTACAGATGCAGGAACCAATGTTGGATTGGCGCACCAAGCACAAATAAAAGGGTTTTTTTTTGTTTGGTTTTTTTTTAATTGTTCACCTGAGCTCAGCCCATCCCGGCTGAGAACAGAATCAGTCTGCTGCATAGGGAAAGGGCATATAACTTCACCACCATGCTCGGCTTCCTGTACTCATTGCCTTTCAGCTATTTTTTTTAGGGTTTTTTTTTTGTTTGTTTTTTTTAACAGCTGTCCATGCAGGATGAAAACCAGCTACTGGATCAAGGCACTCATCTGAGGGAGGTATCCAAAGATATCACCTCAGGAATTCTCGATGGAGGGAGGGACCCATATGGAGAGCAGGGCAAAATAAATTTCCTTCCTTTCTCCTTCTAAAAGTTACGGCAATCCCCAGTAGGGAGATGCACATTCACTATTTGCTGGAGACAGAGAATACTGGCGGTCTGTCTCTGCAGGGCTATATATACTGTGATATCAGCTTTGTTCCATCTCCATCTGCTGGTAGAGGTGCATAACCCACTGGCTTTGTAGTCACCTGTCTGTACACTAAGAAAGTCTCTGTTGTTGTACTATCCTCACAGGGATGGTAACTAATACCGGCGGGCAGGCACACATGTACGTATGTATGCCTGCTTGCGCCAATGGACAGAGCCATTTTATAGCATACATGCGTATATTAGTCCTGGGGGAATTCTGCGCTACCGAGGAGTGCAGAATTTGAGACGAATTGCCAAATTCTGCACAGAAATTGGCAGCGGAGACCCCGGCATGCCGCGAATGGAGCACACACAGTTTGCGGCGAAGAGGAAGGCCCCTGCATGCTGTGCTCTGCTTATGGCTAAGAGTGAATATGTGTAGAGAGGTGTGTGTGTGTGAGGGGGAGGGGTGAGAGAGAGGAGGAGGGTAAGCAGGGGGGTGTGAAGGTACAGGAGGGGTACTTGAGTGTGGGTGCCAGAGAGAGGGAGCTTATATGAGGAGATTGTGAAGGAGTGTGTATGTGTGAGAGAGACTGGGAGCCAGAGAAAAAGGGATCTTTTTGTATGCGAGGGTGCTAGCCTCTGTGAAGGCATTGTGTATGTGTGAGAGAGCGCCTGTGTGAAGGGGTGTGTGAGAGAGCGACATAGGTAGCCTGTGTGAGGGTGTATGCGTGAGAGAGAAAGGGAGCTTGTGTGGGTGTGCATGCAAGAGAGAGGACCCCTGTATGAGGGGCTGGGTGTGCGAGAGTGTGAGGGAGCCTTTATGAGGATGTGTGTATGTGCACTAGAGAGAAGGAATATGTATGCGAGGGAGGGACAGAGGGAGACTGTGTGAGGGGCAGTACTGAGAATGGGGTCAAATTCTGGGATTGGCGATAGAGTGGAAGGGGTTGAGCCTAGAGGTGGAGGGGAGAGATACTGGCAGGTGGAGGAGTTGGGGCCTGAGAGGGCAAAGTGGCCAGGGGAGTAGGGATAGTGAGGGAAGGGTCACTTACAGGGAATTTCTAGGGAAATTCTGCTCAATTTAAAATTTTGCATCTTTAAGTAATAATGTTTTCTGTATTAATTTAAAATGTAATTACTTAAAAATTGTCATGTAAAATGTGTTATTTTGACCAATATAAAGTTTGCATAATTTTAAGATTTGTGTGCAGAATTTTAAATTTGTTTGCACAGAATACTCCCAGGAGTGGTATATGCATGCATGATTATAAAATAGGCTGTACGCGTGTACATGTGCATACAATTTTATACAGACGTGCGCAAGTGCTCAAAAATACCACCTCTACCATTAAGTGGGGGGATTTTAAGTAGATACATGCTGACACATGTACCAGTTTCCCCAGTTCGCTCCCAGTTTGCCTAGGTAAGGGATAGAATTTACTAACCTCTAATTAAATAGCCTCCCTTTTAACCTGTTAGCACCAATCCTTAAAATCCCGCTAACTAGCCTAGATTTTTAAAATTTTATTACTTTCACATTATCCATAGCAGTAGTAATGTTATGCAGCAGGGGACCTAGGCACGTGCTTGTGCGCATAAATACTTACACTCACATTTGATGTTAAAGTCCCAGAACGCCCATATCCTGCTCATGCCCCGCCCAGACCACCCCCCTTTTTTGTAACTTATTTGTGCGCGTACAGGGAGATATGCAAATACATGGACGGCTTTTAAAATCTGCTCTGTGAACACCGGCTGGACATATTTGCAAATCTCCTGGGTTTTGTCATGCGCCAGGCTTTTAAAACTCACCCCTAATAGTATAGAGGATTTTCAGTTTGTTTTCCCAAGGACAAATGGAACTTTCTTACAGAAGTTAGCAAAAGGAAATGAGCAGTATTTAGTGTAATATGATATCCAGTTCAAAACATAGCTAATAATTTATTTCCAAAAAGGAAATGTGTGTAGATGCTTTAGAATAATGCAAAATATTAACTGAAGAGGATGTTTCTCTTTGGTTACCACAGACCTGGGTATCTTGAAGCTGAGATTCTAGACTTGCAGCATCCTTGGCCAGTTTGATGCCCTTCTTCTCAGCCTCCTCCAGAAGACTTGAGACACTGTCCAACTCATTCTGCAAAGAAAATATTTAATGAGAACTTGGAGTAGAGAAAATCCACTTTCAAAATTCTAAATATTTACTATATGGTAAACCAGGTTATTTCCATAAATCAAAAATCAAAGGAAAATTGGTTCTTACCTGCTAATTTTCGTTCCTGTACCACAGATCAATCCAGACTCCTGGGTTTCGCCTCCCTTCCAGCAGATGGGGGACAGAGAAAGTTTTACCGATACTGCTACTTAACCACGTGTGCCACCTGCAGTTCCTCAGTATTAGTCTGTACCCAAGACAAAAGAAAACCCAAGCAACCAAAAACTATATCCAAACCTTCAAAAACTTTCTTCAACTAATTAACTTTATTTAAACAATCCTGTATTTCATATTACACAAACTGGTAGAGAGGGAGAGTCCGCTCAATCTAATGGCCGGGTTCTAGACTGATCTGTGGTACTACAGGAATGAAAATTAGCAGGTAAGATCCAATTTCCCTTTCCCTGTACATAACCAGATCAGTACAGAATCCTGGGATTAACTAAAGCTCCCTACTCAGGGTGAGACCTGGAGAGTCCCGCTCCCAGAACGCTCGCGCCAAAAGATGGGGCACCTGTGACCCCCACATCCAGCTGATATGCCTTGCAAAAGTATGCGACTTCCACATTGCCATTCTGAAAATCTCTTGTGGAGAAACTAGTTGAGCCTCCGCCCATGAGGCCACCTGAGAACGCGTAGTATGAACACACAAGCCCACAGGAACCGGACGATTCTTAATCCAATAGCTTCCTTAAGCCAACTTGCAATAGTAGTCTTAGATACCTTCAACCCTCTTTTCAGGCCCATTCCACAGAACAAAGATGATTCAACCATCTGAAGTTATTAGTCACCTTGAGATATCTCAACAACGCTCTCCTCACATATAGCAACTTGAGCTCCCTTGCATGAGGAGTGGAGGCATCCACCTCAGGAAAAGCCAGACGCTCCACTGTCTGATTTATATGAAACGTGGGCACCATCTTAGGTAAAAAGGAAGGTAGTGTCTGCAACGACACCCCTGAGTCTGAAATCTGAAGGAATGGATCACAGCAAGATAAGGCCGGCAACTCAGAAATTCTTCAAGCCAAACATATAGCCACCAGAAAAAAACACTTTAAGAGTCAAATCCTTAAGGGGAGCTCTTCTAATCAGGTCAAAAGGAGCCTCACACAACCCTCTAATGATCAGATTAAGATTCCAAAATGGACAAACTTTCCACACCGGTGGATGTAATTTCTTTGTCCCCCGAAGGAACCGGACCACATCTAGATGAGCTGATAAAATAGAGCCCTCCATTTTGCCTCAAAGACAACCCAGAGCTGCCACCTGGACCTTAAATGGGCTTAGAGACCATCCTTTGACCAAGCCTTCTTGCAGAAAAGATAGTGTCAGATCCTGAAGATTTGAGAGGCTGAACCACCTTAGAGCAAAACCCGCACGTATGAAATATTAGTAGAAGTTCTCCTAGCTTGAAACATAGAAATGACAGACTTGGGATAATCCTTAGCTCTCAAATGTCACCTCTCAAAAGCCATGCTGCTAGACAAAAATTGAACGGCATGGTCTGAAAATATGAGTCCTCTATGAAGAAGGCCCACTAGATGACGGAAGTGAATCGGGCTGTCCACTGCCAAGTTGATCAGATCTGCGAACCACGGGTGACGTGGCCACTCTGGAGCCACCAATACCAACTCGCCTTGACACCCATGTGCCACAACACCTTGTCTAAAAGCGGCTAAGGAGGAAAACCAAATCAGAACCTCCCAAGGCCAAGGCACTACATTAAAGCATCAACACCCTCGGCCCCGTGCTCCCTTCTCAGACTGAAAAACCAAAATGCCTTGGCATTTTGCCAAATCACCATTAGATCCACGAGGGGAGCCTCATCTTTCGCAAATGAGCTGCATCGGCAACTCCAACAATTCCCACTCACCTGGATCCCATATCCTACGGCTCAAATAATCCACTTGAATGTTTTCAGCCCTGGCATTGTGACACCGCTATCTTCTCCAGGTGTTGTTCCGCCTAAAGAATCAATTCCTGCGCCTCCTGGGCCACTGCTCAACTCTTGGTTCCGCCCTGATGATTTATGTAAGCTATCGCTGTCGCATCGTCCGACATGACCTGCACCGAAAGACTCACCAACGGCAGAAAGGCCTGTAAGGTTAAGTGGACTGCCCTGGTCTCCAACTGATTGATAGACCATGCAGACTTTCACAAAGAAGCAACCTTGAGCTGACTGATGCTGACAAACTACTCCCCGACCAGAGAGACTGACATCTGTAGTAACTACCACCCATTTTGGGACTTCAAGGTCTATCCCCCGAAGGAGATTGGGCATTAGAAGCCAAATGGACAGAATCTCCTGCGCGACTCTCTCGAGCAGCAAAGGAAGATTAAACTCCTTCAAGACAGAGTTCCACCATGCCAAACACACCCTCTGCAAGGGTCTCATATGAGCAAATGCCCACGACATCAAATGCAGGGTCGAAGCCATAGAACCCAGAACCTGCAAATAGTCTCAGACCTTAGGTATCGTCAACCCTAACAAGCGCCGAATCTGCCTGTGCAGCTTCCGAACACACTCCTCTGAAAGGAACATCTTGCCTATCAGTGCTGAATCGAGCACCCATATACTCTAGGGACTGCGACGGCTGTAGGTAACTCTTTGCCAAATTCACCACCCAGCCAAGGGGCTCGAGAATACTGATAACTTTCTGAACAGACTAGCGACAAAGAGCCTCCAACTTCGCCCTGATAATCCAGTCATCTAGATAAGGATGCACCAGAACGCCTTCCTGATGCAACGCCACTGCCACCACCACCATCACTTTGGTGAAGGTGCATGGAGCTGTGGCCAACTCGAAAGTAAGGGCCTGAAACTGGAAATGTTGACCCAGAATCATGAATCGCAGAAAATGCTGAGTCTGGCCAAATGGAAATGGTGCAGATACACCTCTGTTAGATCCAGAGACACCAGAAATTCTTCCTTGCGAACCACAGCAACAGATCTCAGTGTCTCCATATGGAAACGTGGTACCTTGAGCGCTGCATTTATGTTTTTCAGATCTAGAATCAGACGGAAAATCCCTACTTTCTTTGGAACCATGATGTAAACAGAATACCTTCCTAATCCTAGCTGCTCATGTGGAACAGGAATTGCTGCCCCCAGCTGTCACAGGCAGACCAGCGTGTCTCGAACCGCCATTTGTCTACTGAACAGCAAAGGAAAACTAGAAGCAAGTGTCAAACTGGCCAAGCAAATTCTAAAGCGTAACCTTTTTTTACAACACTGACAACCCATAGGTCCCCAACCAACTCAACCTTCTAGTGGAGACTGCCGACACCATAATCCAGGACAATGTGCCAACGAAATCATACAGGGCATCCCCCCCATAAGCCACTGGCACCACAACATGTTCAGCCCTTTCCGCCTTCTTGCCTGACCTTGGGAGACCTTCCTGTATCCGCTGTACCCAGTGCAGGCATGCACATCACATAAAGCTAGTACAAATAGCGCACAAACTCAGGGCTGAAACCTCAAAAATCCTCTTGAGGTATGCCTCCAGTTTACGATCTTGCAAGTCTTTCAATGCAGCAGAACCAACCACTGGGATGATAGACTTTTTAGTCACTGCCGCAATTGCAGATTCGACCTTCGGAAGGGAAAATAGCTCCAACGTCTGCCCTGGCAGTGGACAGAGCTTTGCCATGTCCCTCCCACCGTTAAACCTGAATCGAGAGTCTCCCACTCCCTCTCAACCAACCTCTTTACCAACCTGTGATAAGGGAAGGCCGTTGGGGGACCCATCAGCCCATCCAGGACAAGGGCCACCCCCTCCAAATCAAAATTTTCCTGAGGGACTTTAACTCCCAACACTTGAATAGCTTGAGGAATTGAGGGACAGAGTTCCTCTTTTCTAAAAAGACGGACTATCGCCAGATCATCCCCCTCGAAGGCCAGGAGTTCCTCCGGATCATCCTCCAAGGCCCATGTCTCATCTCCCGAGAGATCCCTTGTCCCCACAGGGCCATCCTCCAAGTCGACTCCACCTAGTCCAGAACCAGGAGGACCCAATAACTCCTAAATAGAGGGAATGCGTTTTCTGACCAAGCCATCTGGCTTGACCCCCAACGCACATCTGTCTGAAGACTAGGAGCGGGAATCTGGATGAGAAAATGCTGCCTGCTGCTTGGCTAAATAAGCCTCATGCAGCAGCAATACAAAGTCAGCTGAAAACAGCTTAGACTTCCCTACTCCAGCAGCAGAGGAACCAGGACCGGGCAGCAATGGAAAAACTTTCCTCCTCTGAGGCTCCCTGATCATCCATAGAGCCTGAACATGCTGGCAACAATTGCAGAGGGACATCCACCTCCTCCCCCTGACGTGGGAACAGCAGAAAAAGAATCCAAAATGGCGTCCATTTCCACATTGAGCAAGAAGGGGTTCTCCCCCCTTGCGCCAGTCCAGCAGTGCTGCCGAAACAGAAGCGGGAGCCCTCTGTGCATTTTTTGCTCCCACACGGTTGTCTGACAAGCCCTCTCCGCCTGCCAAACAGCCGGAGGACAAACTGCACCTATTAAGATATGAATATGCAGAGCCACATGCACGGCATGCCAACCCCTAGCCCATCACAAAGGCAGGTAACCCACCTCAAAGCAGGAGACAAATGGGCTCTAATAACCCCAGCAAAACAGCCCAGCCATCAGATAGAAGAGGAGAAAGTTGTCCGCACAGCAGACCTGTGATGCTGCAGACTTTTTTTTTTTTACTTTATTGAAAAAACTCCTCTAAGGCTGGAAAATAGAGCCAAAAACAGAACCACCAAAATTAGTGTCCCTCAGAATAAAAATTGTTACCCCAAGCCTGCAGCTGCTTAAGTGGCTTCGTGAAGGGGAGGGATCTTGACCACCAGATTTACACCCCACGGGTGCAAGGAGCGAGCGTAATGAAGCGTCACCAAACCCTAGCTTGTCCACCTCAACCAGACAGGGAAGGATCCACCAAGATCCAAAAAAACCCTGGGAGGAAGGAAAAAAAAAATTGTCCAGACTACAGAACTGCAGCTTTTGCACAGTATACCATCTGCTGGAGACAGAGAAATACTGAGGAACTGCAGGTGGCACACATGGTTAAGTATCAGTAACATTTTCTTTGTCTCCATCTGCTGGGAGGGAGGCAAAACCCAGGAGTCTGGACTGATCTGGGTACGTACAGGTAGTATTTAAACAATTTTTAGATATACATATCCACAGGATAGAAACATTCTCAGAAATATGCACATTTTGTTCAGTTAAGCATATTATATATATACACACACATATATATCTATGTACATATATATCTGTATGTATGTTACAGGCTCAACAGGTATTCCCTCTCTGGGGGGAGTGGTGGAAGATTATATGCTAGGTCAAAATGGCTAGTATGGGTCATAGAAACTACATGTTATCAGTTCTCTCAGTTTTAACCAATTTTGGACAGTGGGTCTACTTATTGCTAATGGGATATATGCTGAAAAAATCCACTGAATGAGATCATCCAAAGTGTATAATTTCTAAAGTATTTCATGGGGGAGTGGAAATAAGCAACTGACATAAATATTGTGTGTTTACACAGATTCCAAAGATAGATGCATGAGATACCATCCTTAAATACCCATCCCAAAAACTGTCTGCCAATATAAAAACATTTTAAAAAGTCATCTGTATTTACCAGTTCAAAACATAGAACAGGTGTCTGCAGAACTACAGACATGTGACTGTCTCTAACAGTGATTTTTTAAAGTTTGTGTAAGGACTTATATTTTCAATTTTTATTCTTTTCCCCAAAAATGTATCAGTGTTTATTATAATAAAATTGGGAGAAATCAGTGGAAAAAATGATGTAATTTTTCTGTGTAAATATTTTTATTCTTGATGTAACACTAAAGATTCCTGAGGAAAAGAAAATAAAAACGGATAAGGAAGGTCCCTAAACATGTGTTTTAATCCTTCTGTTTTGGCAGTGTAATAAATATCCCCAATAGAGTCAAGGTGGTGAGATGTTAAGTCCTTTGTCCTCCACTATTGTACTGGTTCTTAGCCTCAACCAAAAGGCAGAAAAACAGACAATCCTTAGCTCATAGCTCACACCCCACATTTGGATCTTAACCAAAGGAATATGATGGTCCAATATAAATTATATATACTCTTGAAGGAAACAGCCTAGAGAAACTGCATGATGAGCTCTCTATTCTAACAGTTAACATGCCTGTTGAGAGTGTAGCAGAGGAGAAATACCCTACCTGCAGTTTGCTTGCTTTTTCTGCCATCTCTGTCCGCTGTCTCTCTCCTTCTGTGCACTTGTTGTGAAGCTCCTGTACCTGAACATCCAGTTTTTTTCTCTTGTGCTCTGACTCTGCTTTCACCTGCTGCAAGGATTTCACCTCTGTGGCCAGCTCCTTATTGTCCGTCTCCAAGCACTGCTTGTTTTTCTCAAGATTTACTTTGAACTGTTAAAAAGTAAGCACATTTCACTACACCTTGTACCTTATTTTCTTGCAGGTCCATGTTGCCTACCGTGGTTAGGAATTTATTTTCTGTTATCTTGCGCCACTATCTGAAGTGCTTTACAGACCAGGCTGAACAATTATGTGATTTCAACTATTTGAAATATAGAATCATGACCATTATGGAACCCCTTGTTCTGATTCACTCCTAGGTGGTTTCACAAAAAGTCAATGAACCCTGAATAAATCAAAAAAAGCTAACAAATTAAATCTCAATTTATGCTTTTCTTACCAAACTGAAGTTCTTCTTAATACGGCCAACTTTTAGAAAACCAAAATCATAAAGGAATAAAAGAAAATACTTTATTTATCATCAATCTGGAACAATCTCAACAGTGTACACTTAGTCATATAAAAAAAAATATATATAATACATCAAAAACTTGAAATTATATAAAAACAGTCAAGAAATAAGAAATTATTTGCAACATAATAAAATAAAGTACAAAAAACTTAAAACATTAGAATATTAAAAAAATAAAATGAAATAAGAACAAAATAAAGATAAAATAAAATAGGTAAAGCCAGATGTTATAAATTTAAAACACAAGAACAGCCAGTAAAGGTTCGCAGAAACATATTGCTCTGCCGCCAGTTCATAGGCATTTCTAAATAACGGTTTCAGTTTGGTTTTTTTTTTTTAATTAAAGATTTTCAAATCCTTTTGTAATCTGAGTTCTTCAGGTAACGAGTTCCATAGTTTGGGGCCTGCAACCGAGATAGCCCGTTCTCTAACCTCTGATAAATGTGCTGTTTTAATTGATGGTATTGATAAACATTTATTTGCAGAATGAAGGTTCCTTTGTGGGGTATGAAGGCGTAAGAGAATTTAGGCAGTTTGTTTGTTGTTTATAGACTTAAATAAGATGCAAAGCAACTTATACTCAATTCTTTGCTTAATCAGTAACCAATGTAATTCAATGAGGGTTGGGGTAATGTGATCAAATTTGTTTCCTCCACATAATACTCTAGCAGCTGCAATCTGGAGCAATTGCAATGGTCTAAGATGAGACTCGGGAATTCCAAGAAATAGAGTATTACAATAGTCAAGTGTAGAAAAAAGCAAAGATTGTAAAACAGTTCTAAAATCATTAAAATCTAACAGAGGTTTAAGCTGCTTTAAAATTTGTAACTTAAAATAACCATCTCTTGTTTTTCGTTTTGTATATATTCAATTTAAAATCAGGATCGATTAAAATACCAAGCTCCTGTACATGACTTGAAGAGTCAATCTGCATAAAATTGGTATTAAAATGGAAGGTTATATTAAAAATGGATTTTCTCCTTAACATAATTAATTCTGTTTTTTGATTGTTTAAGATTAGTTTCATGTGAGATAAAAGTTGTCTAATGGCATTTAAATAAATTTCAAGTTCCTTTAAAGTATCCTCCAGGGTATTTTTAATGGGGATTAGAAGTTGATCATCATCTGCATAGATGTAATAGATAAGTCCAAGTCCTGACAATTTACAAAGCGGCAAAAAGTAAATATTAAAAAGGGTTGCCGATAATGCAGACCCTTGACGAACCCAATTCGATATGTATTTTGTTAGAAAAGCAGTTCTGTAATTGAACTTGATAAGATCTGAGAGAAATGATTTAAACCACCCATATACACTTCCATTTATACCAATTTCTCACAGTCTTTGAAGTAAAATTTGAAAATCAACTGCATCAAAGGCAGCTTTTAAATCTAAAAGAACAAGAATAAACAAATCACTATTATCAAAACCTCATAAAACCGTATCGGATAATGCTAAAAGCAAAGATTCAGTGCTAAAATACTTTCTAAAACCAAGTTGTGTTGGGTATAATACATTATATTTTTCTAAATGATCAGTTAATTGTTTTTGAACAACTTTTTCAAGCATTTTTGCCAAGAAAGGGAGATTTGAAATGGGGCTAAGATGATTAAAATCAGAAGGATTTGTGCTATTCTGCTTTAAAATTGGTTTCATGATTGCACATTTTAAGGGGGCAGGTACCAATCCCTCAGTGAGTGAAAGATTTACTATTTTGGTCAGTACTGGCACTATGTCATCTTCACAAAGTTTAAAGTATTTCAGTGAGACTGGATCCCAGGGATCATCCTGCTGTCCTAGGAGAACATCTGTTACAGGTAAGCAACTCTGCTTTCTCCTAGGACAAGCAGGATGGTAGTCTTCACAGATGGGTGAATACCAAGCTACAGGCTGCTCCCGGCAACAACCATGACCAATGGGCACTGGACCAGGTGAAAATGGGCACAAAAATAACTGCAGTGCTCATTCAGCCTGAACCTTAACAACGGGCCCTAGGGTAAGGAGAGTTGGGTTTAAGCCTGGAAGAGGTTGCAAAGGATGAATTGGCTGAAGCTGTCTTGCCGACCATCCTTGTCCAAGCAGTAATGGACTGTGAACGTGTGAAGAGAACTCCATGTCGCAGCCCTGCAGATTTTGGTGACAGGAACAGCCCGCATGTGGGCTACAGACAGCACCATAGCTCTCACAGAGCGAGCCTTAACCCGGCCTCCAAGCTGAAGGCCCTCTTGTGCAAAGCAGGAGACGACAGAATCTGCTAGCCAATTGGACAGAGTTTGCTTGCCCATCGCAACACCTAATCTATTTTTGTCAAAAGATATGAAGAGTTGAGTGCATTGCCTATGACTTGCTGTGTGTTCTAGATAGAAAGCTAAGGCTCTCTTGCAATCCATTCTCACCAGAGCCCTTTTGCCCTGGTGAGAATGGGGCCTCAGAAAAAAGGTGGGTAGAATGATAGACTGAGGTGAAAACCAGTCACCACCTTAGGCAGGAACTTGGGATGTGTCTGCAGGACCTCTTTTCCCCGAGAAAATTTTGTGTAGAGTAGATATGTAACCAAGGCCTCGAAGCTCACTAACCCTGCGAGCTGAAGTGACAGTCACCAGGAAGAGGAACTTCCAAGTGAGGAACCTCAGGTCACAGGAGCGCATAGGCTCGAAAGGATCTCACATGAGCTGCACTAATACAACTTTGAGGTCTCAGGACACAACAGGAGGCTGGGTGGGTGTGGGCTCAGTTGCAGCAGGCCCCACATAAAGTGTCCCACTATGAGCTGTAAAGAGATGGGCATGCTGGCAATGCCCTGATGGTAAGCATGGAAGGCACTTAAGTGAGCCCTGACAGAGGTGGTTTTCAGCCCAGCCTTGGAAAGGTGCCACAAATAGTCCAGCAACTTTGGAGTGGGGCAGGTGAATGGATCTAAGCCATGAACCTCACATCAGATGAAAAATCTCCTATACTTAAGTCGATAAGATTTCCTGGTAGAAGCTACCAGCCCGTCATCCAAATAGGGGAACACATGTACCCCTCCCCCCCCCCCCCCCCCCGCACACACACAGAGCTGCTAGGCACTTGGTGAAGACCAGAGGGGCTGAGGCCAGGCCAAACGGCAGTACTCGATACGGGTAGTGAGCATCTCCAACCATAAAGTGAAGATACTTCCTGTGACTTGAGATCGCAATTTGGGTATAGGCATCCTTCAGGTCGAGGGAGCAGAGCCAGTCTCCTCTTCTGAGGAGTGGAATCAGGGTGTCCAGAGAGACTATTTTGAACTTTTCTTTCTGAAGGAATTTGTTCAAGGCTCTGAGGTCGAGAATGGGGCATAGGCCCCGAGTTCTCTTTGGTATCAGGAAATATCTCGAATAGAACCTTTGGCCCTGTTGCAGAGGGGAACATATTCTGCTGCTCCTGCCTTTACAAGGGCGGAGAGCTCTGTCAAAAGTATTTCCTGTGGAGCGGACAAACCCCACAATGAACATGGGGTAAAGTCCGCAGGGACGTCCCTGAATTCAGCAGATACCCCTGGCGGATGATTGTGAGAACCCACCGGTCCAATGTAACGAGTGGCCAGTGGTGGCCGAAGCAAAGTAGCTTGCCTCCAACTGGAGGGCAGGATGCTGAGGGTATGGTGGGGCTCTGCTGGGGGGCTGGCTGAGGTCTGGGGGCATGTTGTTGACAAGAACGACCCCTGGAAACAGCACAGGGTGTACATGTCCAGGAGGTGGGAGGGTTATATTTCCTTGAGCGATAGAAGGATTTCCTTGAGCTTTGTCGCAAGGGCTTCCTGATGGAGGATCAGAAGCACTAGCCAATAACTGTTGAAGGGTCTCAAGGTGGTCCTTCAAATGGGCTACTGCATCCCTGACCTTGTCTCCGAAGAAATTCTCTCCCATGCAGGGCTGATCAGGCAACTTGCCAAGCTATCCTGGAAGTCCTGTGAAGCTAGGACTGATGGAGGAGGATGAGGCATCACTGAAGACTCCTCAGAGCCCCGAGGAGGTTTGGTGCCTGGCACAGATATCTGTGGGGAACACCTGGGACTCCTGGGCATGTCAGAGGAGGCCTCCTCACTACGGGGTTGCTTTGGTAGTGGCCCGGCAGGCACTTGTGCGGCACTGGTTTCGGAGCAGTGTGCAGATGGTGACTGGTGCCTATGCTTGTGGGACTTCTTGCGATCCTCGGCGCTGGAGAAAGATTGGGCCGAGCAAGCTGAAGATCCTGTCGTCTTCGAGAGAGTCAACAGCGGGGATGGCTATCACTGGTCCCTCTTTCCCTGGACAAACCCGCCAAGGGTGTGGATAGGGACAGGATATCAAGTGGTTCATCACGTTTCTGATGCCGGCGTGGATGGAGTAGACTTTTTGGAACCAAATAGTTTCTCCATCTTATCCAGCTGAGCATGACAGCCCTTGGATCACACAGCTGAGACCCTCAGATGTTATACGAAGCCCCCAGGCAGAGGATGCAAACCTCATGTGGATCAGTAATAAACATGGTCCATAGGCACTGTGGGCACCGTCAAAAACTGGACACCGCCATGAAAAACAGCTGACAAGTGGCTGATGGCCGGTGGCCACCGAGGAGAGACATGCTGGGAATTGACTGCAAAGAAGGTAAAAATAAACCTGCCACGCTATATAGTAACATAGTAATGACAGCAGAAAAAGACCAAAATGATCCATCCAGTCTGCCCAGCAAGCTTCCCAAGGTAGTAACTGCCGCTCCATGCAGGTTACCCCCATGTTTCTCCTAAGGGTAGGAACTGCTGCTCCATGCTGGTTATTTATTCCCATCCTCTAGCCTTTTAGGGATCCACAGTGTTTATCCCATGCCCCTTTGAAATCCTTCACAGTTTTAGTCTTCACCACTTCCTCCGGAAGGGCATTCCAGGCATCCACCACCCTCTCAGTGAAGAAATATTTCCTGACATTGGTTCTAAGTCTTCCTCCCTGGAGTTTCAAATCATGACCCCTAGTTCTACTAAGTTGTTTCCAATGGAAAAGGTTTGTTGATGACCATGGATCATTAAAACCTTTCAAGTATCTGAAGGTCTGTATCGTATCACCCCTGCTCCTCCTCTCCTCCAGAGTATACATATTCAGGTTCTTCAACCTCTCCTCATAAGTCATTTGATGGAGACCACCCACCATTTTGGTCGCCCTTCTCTGGACTGCCTCCATCCTGTCTCTGTCTCCTTTGAGATACAGTCTCCAGAACTGAACACAGTACTCCAGGTGAGCCCTCACCAAGGACCTGTACAAAGGGATTATCACTTCCCTTTTCTTACTAGATTTTCCTCTTTCTATGCAGCCCAGCATTCTTCTGGCTTTGGCTAACAGTGTCACACTGCTTCATTGACTTCAGATAGTTACACACTATCACCTCAAGGTCTCGCTCCTGCTCTGTGCACATCAGCTCTGCACCCCCCAATGCATATAGTTCTTTCAGATTACCTCACCCCAGATGCATGACTCTGCATTTCTTGGCATTGAATCCCAGCTGCCATATCTTCGACCACTCTTCCAGCTTCCTTAAATCCAGTCTCATTCTCTGTACTCCTTCCGCGTGTCCACTCTGTTGCAGATTTTAGCATCATCCGCAAACAGACAAACTTTACCTTCTATCCCTTCCGCAATGTCGCTCATGAAGATGTTGAACAGAACAGGTCCCAACACTGATCCCTGTGGCACTCCATTTAACACCATTCTCTCTTCAGAGTAGGTTCCATTTACCATCACCCATTGTCTTCTATCCATCAACCAGTATGTAAATCCATGCCATACCTTGGAACTGACTCCCAAGCTTCTCATTTTGTTGATGAGTCTTCTGTGTGGGACCATATCAAAAGCTTTACTAAAATCCAAGTAAGTTACATCGAGCGCTCTTCCCTGATCCAGTTCTCTAGTCACACCATCAAAGAAATCAATTAGTTTCGTCTGACAGGACCTTCCCCTGGTGAATCCATGCTGCTTCTGATCGAGCAACCCACTGGACTGTAGATAGTTCACTATCCTTTCCTTCAGCAGAGCCTCCATTAATTTCTCCCACCAGCCAGGAGATGCTAACCAGCCTGTAGTTTCCAGCCTCTTTTCTGCTCCCACTCTTGTGAAGTGGGGCCACAACCGCTCTTCTCCAGTCACTAGGCACTACACCCTTTTCCAGAGATCTATTGAACAGGTCACACAGTGGACCCGCCAGCACATCTCTGAGTTCCCTCAGTATTCTGGGGTGAACCTCATCAGGCCCCATGGCTTTGTCCACTTTCAGTTTTCTTAGCTCTTTCCATACATTATCTTCCGTAAATGGAGTTTCGTCTACTCCACCCCCTCCTACAGTCTTGATAACAAGTGATGGTCCTTCTCCAGAGTCTTCTTTAGTGAACACTGAACTGAAGTATTTGTTTAACATTTCTGCTAATTCATCATCTCTCTCCACCCATTGATCCTTATCCCCTTTCAATTTCACTATACCACTATGTACCTTTCTCTGATATATCTGAAAAATGTTTTCTCACCTCGCTTTCTCTCCTTGGTAATCCTTTCCTCTGCCTTTTTGCTTTCTTGATTACTTTTTTCATCTCCCTCAGTTTCACCAGATAATCCTCCCTGTGTTCCACTTTTTGGGATTCTTTATATTTCTTAAAAGCTGCTTTTTTTTGCTATTACATCAGCCATCTCCTTTGTGAACCAGATTGGATTATTTCTCTTACTTTTCTAACATACAGATTTGTTGCTTTTGTAATTGCTCCTTTTAATTTGGCCCACTGTTCGACCTCTCCCATTTTCTCCCATTCTTCAAGTTCAGCCTCCAGATATTTCCCCATTTCGATAAAGTCTGTTTTTTTGAAGTTCAAAACTCAGGTCTGTGTGTCACTTCTCCTGATCCTATTTGCAATATCAAACCATATTGTTTGATGAACAGTGGTGCTGAGGTGGGCACCCACCTGGACATTAGAGACATTATCCCCATTAGTGAGCACTAGGTCAAGTAAAACTCCCTCCCTCATGGATTCCATTACCATTTGTTTGAACATAGCCCCTTGCAGGGCATCCACTATCTTTCTACTTCTGTTAGATTCTGCAGAAGGGATTGTCCAGTCCACGACCGGCAGATTAAAGTCACCAATCAACACTTCCCCTTTCTTTCCCACCTTTATGTCTTTGATCAGATCTCTGTCTAGTTCATCCATTTGAGTCAGAGGCCTGTACACCACTCCAATAAAAATGATTGTACCGCCATCTTTTTTTTTTTTTAGGACGGCCCATAATGCTTCTTCTCTACCCCACTTTCCTTGCAGTTCAGTTGCTTGGATATTATCTTTTACATAAAACACAACTCCTCCCCCTTTTTTGTCCTTTCTGTCATTCCTTAACAAGTTATAGCCCGGTATGGCCGTATCCCAGTCATGAGAATCCGTGAACCATGTCTCAGTGACAGCAACAACGTCCAAGTCTGCCTCCACCATTAAGGTCTGGGATTTTATTGCCCAAACTGCGAGCATTTATAGTCAAAGCTTTCCAATTTTTCTCCTTTGCTATGTTGCACTTCCTAGGAACCTTTTCTGTTTTTTTGAGCTGATTGATAATGTTATTTTCACTTTGCATGACTGTCACAGGTCTTATTCTGCTATAGATGGTACACAGACCAAAGAAGGGCGACCAGACGTTGAAAAACGGGAACATTTTGAAGAAAAAGTTTTTATTAAGAGCAGAGCTCCAAACCGTGAGGCAACTAACACCGTGGGGGAGGAAAAAAACCCCAAAAAAGAGACTGAAGGGGGACCTTGCGTGGATGCGAGGATAGTGACATGCTGGGCATGCTCAGTATGCCTTGTCAAAGTTCTAGAAACTTTGACAAAAGTCTTCCGTGCTGGGCTCCATCTGATATTACCCATCTGTGAGAATTACCATCCTGCTTGTCCTAGAAATCAACATACTAATCTGGCTATCGAGCGCTGAACCCACTTTGAATGTGATGTCCTTAATATTTAGTAATATCTAGTAATATGTTTTGATATTTTGAATTACTATTTCTTTGACTCCTGGCTGGAAATTGGCACGTAAAACAAAGGATATCTAGGTATCAGGTTACGTGTCATATGAGGAAAAGGACAAGTTCATATCTAACTCTGCCTCTTATCTACCACTTACCCGTTTAGCTTGCTCAAGTTGTTCAGACAGCTCCTCCAAAGCACTCGCCTGTCGCTGCCTCATTTCCTGGATTTGGGCTTCGTGATTCTTGGCTTCTTCTTCGATTGTTTTCTTCAACTCGGCCACTTCCTGTTCACGCTTTGTTCTAGAGAAACCCAACTGGCAATCTTAATTTTGAGAAACATGAGAATGAGTAGATGTGAATCGGTTATTTACACTTTCAGATAATAGAAGGACCAGGGGGCATTCCATGAAATTAGCAAGTAGCACATTTAAGACTAATTGGAGAAAGTTCTTTTTCACTCAACGCACAATTAAGCTCTGGAATTTGTTGCCAGAGGACGTAGTTAGTGTAGCTGAGTTCAAAAAAGGTTTGGATAAGTTCTTGCAGGAGAAGTCCATTAATTGCTATTAATCAAGTTTACTTAGGGAATAGCCACTGCTATTAATTGCATCAGTAGCATGGGATCTTCTTGGTGTTTGGGTACTTGCCAGGTTCTTGTGACCTGGTTTGGCCTCTGTTGGAAACAGGATGCTGGGCTTGATGGACCCTTGGTCTAACCCAGCATGGCAATTTCTTAAGTTCTTAAATAATCTCCCCCTCTGTGCCATGATAACTTATGAACTCTGCTTGCATCAGAGTCTACAACTATAAATTTATCAGGTCTCCTTCCTTTATTAGTAGCATTCAAAATGTATCCTTTAAAAAGAACTATGTACACAAATTACCAGATTAGAATTTCTACATAAAGTTATATTTAGCTGCAATTAAAAAAACAAAGGATCATTAAGAAAAATGTTCAACACAAGAAGAGGGCATTCCATTAAAATTTGCTGCAGCACATCTTATACCTTAAGTAGAGTAGGATGACTCATCAATTGGGGATCCCCAATCTTGACAACAGAAGGGCCACATAAGGCCCTTCAAATCTCTGAGGAGGCTGTGGGAAGCTTATCTGGACAGTTTGATAACCTGAAATGCTGGGAAGGTGGGGGACAGGGTTGCCAGAGTGTGGCAAACTGACATTTCTAGATTTCTGGGATGTTGGCAACCCTGCCATGTCCGTGGGAACCCAACCCCCTGACATGAAGGGATGGTTGAGAGGGTGCACCCCTTCTATCGCTCTCCTATCCCTCACGTGCATTTCAATTTTCAACTGATGGTGCCTGGACTCCCTGCCAGCAGTTCTTCATTAGCATAGATCCACCAGCTCTTCTTCTACTGGGGGGGGGGGGGGGGGGGCTAGCCTCCTCACCAGCAGATCTTCATGCTGGGGCCTGGGAAACCCTGTCAGTCTTTCTGCCACCAAGGTGCATGTGGGGGAAAGGGGTGGGGTAAAAGGGGGAACCCTTCCTGCACAGGCTGGATCTGGCCACAGGAAGAAAAGGTATGGTGGGCTGGAAATACTAGCTCTGTGGGCTGTAGTTTGTAGAACCCTGCACTAGATGATCCTGGCTTCATACATATGCCTTCTCCTCTTGGCTACTCACAACACAGCTCTTCTCTAGCACCTGTAACCTTCATAATACAGCAAGATGTTGCTACTCAAGATTCAGACTGTCCCATACTGCTTTAAAAACACACAGAACTTCCCTCAAACACAAGGTCAATGTGTTCAAAGCAACCTGCAACTTGTGTGTGCATTGCTAACCCATCAGATTTCCATATGGGCTAATAAGTATGTTAAATTATCACAAATATGAGGATTTTCAGAAGATGCATTTCCATTGTCCTCTTGCCTCATATGATAAATTTTTACCCTTCAAAACTATACCTCAATTCCTGCTGAGCTGCAGTGGTATCCAAGGTGTCTTCTAGTTCTGTCTTCAATGCCTCCAACTCCTCACTTAGGTCCCTCTTCTGCTTCTCAGCTTTATTGCGTGAGGCCTTCTCAGATTCCAGGTCCTCTTGCAGTTCTGCAATTTGGGCTTGCAGCTCTCGAACAAGTTTAAGAGCATTATTCTTTTGTACAGTTTCCTCATCTCCTCTGTTGACACAATAGATATATTTTTAAAAAACCAATTGGTGCTTTAGAGGACTATATGACAGGATAGAAAAGTGATCAGTTTACTGGAAAAAAATTCTTATTCTACAGTGTTCTGTGACCGCACCAACAGCAGAAATAGCACATTTGCCCTGCAAGATTAATTTTAATCCTTAAAATGGATTCAAAATGTTTGATACTGAGAGTTTTTCAACCTCTCTCTATATCTTGAGAAAGAATGACCCTGAAACACTAGATTTTTGTTCACGTTTTTCATAATGCCATTTGGATTGAAACAATATGCTTTGAGAGTACTTTTTTCCAATTTATGAAGGTCAGATAAGCTGCATCCCTTTACCATTCAGTTCTACAAGTTGTCCTCGCTGCATCCTTGAGAACTGTGATACTACTTCCTCTGTGGCAGCTCTGGAGGGTTTTTTTGTTGAACAAAACTATAGATAGCTTTCTTGTTATACGTTTGACAAGTTTTATGTTATTACAATTAACTACAGAAAATCTCTTTTCATAAAGAAAACACTATTACACCTTTCACATTCAGCCAAATGTAGGTATTATTACAGTGCTGAATTTTGACCTTATTCCTATTGCTTTTAATTTCTGTTACCTACTACATCCTGCTAATAATCTTGCTGGTGCTACAATCTAATGTCTTTCTCTACAGCTGGACAGTTATTTTCCCTTTAAAGAGCTAAAATAAACCCATTACCTTAGCACAGGTAAAGCAGTAGGGCAGGTTACACAGGAAGTAAAGCAATAGGAGATGGCAAGATTTTTTAAAATGAATAAATTATGGCTCTAATACAATAACTATAAAATCTTAAACAGGTGCAATCAGTAAATCAGAAAAAAAGCTAATTTTACATCCAACAGTTGAAATATTTAAAGATATACCGTATTTTTCGCTCCATAAGACGCACTTTTTTTCCCCCAAAGGTGGGGGGAAAATGTATGTGCGTCTTATGGAGCGAATATAAAAAAAAAACCAAACAAAAATCTAACAAACACCCCCCCCGACTCCCCCAAGACCTGCCGACTTAATTTCCTACAACCCCCCCCCCCCCCAAGACCTGACAAATTAATTTCCTGCAACCCCCCACCCCCCTGACCCCCCCAAGACCTGCCAAACGTCCCTGGTGGTCCAGCGGGGGTCCGGGAATGATCTCCTGGGCGTGGGCCGTCGGCTGCCAGTAAACAAAATGGCGCCGACGGCCCTATGCCCTCCCTATGTCACTGAGACCGACCGCTGCTATTGGTCGGTCTCAGTGACATAGTGAGGGCATAGGGCCGTCGGCGCCATTTTGTTTACTGGCAGCCGACGGCCCTATGCCCTCACTATGTCACTGAGACCGACCAATAGCAGCGATCGGTCTCAGTGACATAGTGAGGGCATAGGGCCGTCGGCTGCCAGTAAACAAAATGGCGCCGACGGCCCTATGCCCTCACTATGTCACTGAGACCGACCAATAGCAGCGGTCGGTCTCAGTGACATAGGGAGGGCATAGGGCCGTCGGCGCCATTTTGTTTACTGGCAGCCGACGGCTCACGCCCAGGAGATCGTTCCCGGACCGCTCCTGGACCCCCAGGGACGTTTGGCAGGTCTTGGGGGGGTCAGGAGGGTGGGGGGTTGCAGGAAATTAATTCGGCAGGTCTTGGGGGGGTCAGGGGGGTGGAGGTTGTTAATTTAAAGGGTTGGGATGGGGATGGGGATGGGGGGGGGGGTTTGGGGGTTCCCACAGAAAGAAAAATTTTCTGATCTGGGGAGTGGACCGAAATGGCCCTCCCCAGACCCGAAAACAAAATGGGGAGAAAAAAAAAAACTATGCACTCCCCTAATTTGCTCCATAAGACGCCCAGACGCAGAGCCGGTTTAGCACAATTTTTTTTTTTTAAATTTTCCCCCTCTGAATCCTAGGTGCGTCTTATGGAGCGAAAAATACGGTAATGATTTACTACAAAGCAAACTAGGCTAGTAGATGGGCCTAATGATCCTTACCTGCCATCAGAATCTATACCTTTGTTCTATGTAAAAGTTTTTCCAGTCAAGAACTAATTACTAAAAATTACAGGGACAGTAATCAAACTGCCTGAAAACTATTTATTTATTTAAGTTCTTTTAATATACCGATGCTCAAGACAAGGTCTTATCATACCGGTTTACAATAAACAAGGGGGGAAACCAGTTAACACAGGAAGCGAAAGTTACATTAAAACAGGGAAGTAGAACATGGCTGTTTGAAGAAAAAGGGATAGCTTAAAAATTTCTATTCTAAATGTATAGAAGAGCAGATAAGCATGGAGCGGTTGCTTCTCTGGTAAACTTGAATACAAATTTACATAGTGGAGATTCAATTGAAAAGTTAATATACGCGAGCGGTTATAGAATAGCAGATCCTTCGTGAAGCTGGTAGAGGACGCAACCAAGGGGTGGAGGTCATTGCCGATACCATGGGTTTCTTTCAGTGATAAGCTTGGGCAAAGAGCCAAGTTTTCAATTTTTTTCTGAATGTGAGATGACAATGTTCCTGGCATAGGTCTGGTGGCAGAGAGTTCCAGTGATGTGGCCCATCGATAGATAGCGCTCGTTTTTTGATGGAGTTGTGTATAGTGGAGCTGCTAGGGGGAACCTGGAGTGAGCCTTTGTATGCAGATCTGGTTGGCCTTGATGAGGAGTGTAATTTGAGGGGTATGGTGAGTTGCAAAGAGAATTGATGATATATGGATTTGTGAATGATGGTCAGAGTCTTGAAGAGTATTCTGAAGTGTATGGGTAGCCAATGTAGTATTTTTAGTATCGGTGTGATGTGGTCCATCCTGCGAGTGTTTGTAAGGATCCTGGCTGCTGCGTTTTACAGCATCTGAAGAGGTTTAGTGGAGGAGGCCGGGAGACCAAGTAGGAGAGCATTGCAGTAATCAATTTTTGAGAATAGTATGGCTTGAAGGACAGATCTGTAGTCATGGAAGTGAAGGAGAGGTCTTAATTGTTTTAGGACCTGAAGTTTATAAAAGCCCTCTTTTGTGGTGGTGTTGATGAATTTTTTAAGGTTCATTCTAGAGTCTAGGGTGGCTCCAAGGTCTCTCACATGACTTACTGATGGTATGTTTGTGGTGCTGGCTGGTGGGTTATTATCGTTGGGGGAGATGACCAGAAGACATGTTTAAGCACTGAAGAAGTGCTGTTTTTCTCACAAAACAACTGAGGTGAGAAGATTCATGTCCAATTCGAGATGTGGAAAAAACACAACTGAAGACCAATAACTGAGGTAATCATGCTGGAACAACCATGCATGGGCAAAGCATTAAGCTCTGTTACTCTGAGAAGGTTCTGAGCCACGAGTCACCAGATGACGCCATACCCAAGACAGGATGGCTAATTCACTCGCTTTTTGATGGAAAAATTAATTTACTGTCAGCAGCATAAGGAAGAATTGTATATACATATATATATATTTTTTTTGGTTGTGTTCCCCCAGGGAATTGCCTCTTTTGAAAGGAAAGGCAGAACTCCTTAAAAGTAAATAGCAAGTATCTGCACAATGCTTGTACATTTGTCTTAACTCTAAAATAAATCCAAAATGAAATGACAATTACAAATCCCATGATGCTCAGACCTGGCAATTGCAGCCTGCAGCTCCTCTTCTTTCTTGGCCAGCTGGATCTTCAGTTCTTCAATTTGGGCTTGGAGCTCTGCTATTTGGTCCTGCAGATCTGTTGTTTCACCATCTAATTTCCTTTTCGCTTTCTCTAGCTCCTGCCGTGTCTTTTCTTCTTTTTTTAATCGTTCTTTACAAAAAGGGATAAAACACATTAAGCCTGTTTGGCATTTGGCACTTAGCAAAAAGATACAGTATGCAAATATTGAACAATCAACACAGTAGAATAACTCCACTGGGAAAGCAGTAGTGAGACCGCCACAATAGAGTTTCAATTACAAGCTCTCCACATTCACCTGAACACAATACCAAACTTCATTCTAGTTTACACCAATATAGAATTGCATACTGGAATTGAGCTGTGTTTATAGGGTGACAATGGCAACTAATCTAAACAGTTTCTCTAACTGGTTTCACTAAGGCCATCTGATTCTCATGGAGTGGGTTGAAACAGTGTTATCAAACAGCATTTCCCTATAACTGGTAGCCTTAGACTTCTCAGCTCATCCCACAAAATAAAAAAAAAAATGCTTAGGGTCCTCTAACACCTAGTACTAGTTCCCTTCGTGGTCACACCCTTGCATTATAAACATATTATTAATTTGGGGATTTTCTTTCCTATTAGGCAGCAAGAGAATTTACATCTAACCAGAGCTGGGCTTCCCAAACCTGTCCTGGTCCCTTCACTGCCAGTCAGATTTTTAGGATATACACAGTGAATATGCATGAGAAAACTGCATATACTAGTCTCCAATGTAATTTGATGATTATTCATTGTGGATATCTGGAAACCCAGGTTACCAAGAGATTCAGGAAGCCCTTCTCCACATACAGAAGTAAACATTTAAATTGTTCAGTTTTTCAATTGCACATTCTTACTGTGCAATTTGAGTGTCACATCCTTGGCTCCCTTTTTTCCTTCATGCAAAAAATTTGTCCTTTAAAGATACTCCTGCACAGATTTTTATTTTATGTAAACTAAGAATCTTAAGCATCTAAACATAAAAATTGCATAAACTAGTAATTATATTTTGTCCAAGTTTTGCCTAATCATAAAGACAAATATTCTGGTTAGCTGGTCAGTTCTAAAATATGTAGTAAACCTGCCTATTGCAAAATAGGTGCCAAATTGTGCCCAATTTAGGACCTCAGAGAATGAAAAATGTAAATTCTATACAATACTAATTTTCTGCCAATTCTCAGTCTTCATATTTTTATAGTGAAACCTCTCTCCCTAAAATCAATTCCTTGAGTGGAAAGATTACCATAATCCTCCATTTATGTAATCAGTACCATATTTGTACAAATATCTGACCAGAATTAGTTGGTTACAAATGAAGAGTTAATGTAGATTATGGGACTCCAACACAAAAATATTTAGAATTAGAACTTGTTCGAAAGTAAAGCTGCCTATCTTGTAACAGGTGTTCTCTCACTCAGCAACAAATGGACAGATTTTCCAGAGTTTTCTAAAAAAAAAAAAAGGCCAAAGCCTTTCACCACCCATGCGCAGTATTTTACATGCTGCAACTCTAAGGCTGCCCTCAGTTTCATGTTTTACGTTTTCCTTTTAATTATCCTGATAATAAGGTCATTAATGTAGTTGTCTGGTTCTGAAAAGTGCTCTATCATGGAAGTGTTGCCTTGGTCTCTTCTGTTGCGATAGAGCTGTCTATGCGGATAGACTCAGTGTCTGGTTTCTCTCAAGTGTAGGATGCTCCTTCACATTTTATGCACTGAACAACATATACTATATTAGAGGAGGAGCATGAGTTGAATGTTTTTCCCATTTGAGTGATTGTGGAGTTCTGTGGTGATATGCTGGCATGGCTTGTAATGTGGTATATTGCATGGATGTGTGCCAGTTTCTTTTTTTTCTGAGTTTGTTAGAAGCTTATTTTTTTACTCTTTTTTTTGCTTCAGATCAGATAGTTGCCTGAAGGCCAGTATTGGTAGAGCAGGGTCTTTTTTTTTTTTTTTTTTTTTTTAAGAGACATCCTCCAGGAGTCTGTAGGTGTTTGATGAATTTTCAGTTTTTCCAGATCTCTGTATGTAATTACAAGGGGTACTTGGCTCTATGGTTTTTCCTTTTCTTTGTCCATAAACAATTAAGGTGGACTTGGGAAGATCAACTGCTTATTCTTGGGATAAGCAGCTTGGAATCTATCTATTCCTTGGGATCCTGCCAGGTACTTGTGACCTGGATTGGCCACTGTTAGAAACAGAATACTTGGCTTGATGGACCTATGGTCTGACCCAGTACAACAAGTCTAATGTAACCAGTATTCTGAGGACAGCAAGATGTTAGTTCTCACACATGGGTGAAATCAGATGAAGTCCGGCATGGAATAGTATGTAAAAGTTTCCAGAACTTTGAGCCTCACTGGGCAAGCCCATGCATGCCATCATACCGCACGTCCATGTGGGGTCCCTTCAGTCTTGTAATTTAGCAAAAAAAAAATTTGGGAGAAACCAACTCAAAGGGTTTCATGAGGACTGACATCCTGCTGCCTTTATACATGGGTAATCCCTAGCTATAGGCTGCCCCCAACAAAAAAAGAAGCAACAAAACCAGAGCCAATGGGCACAACAGTGTTTTTGTTGGCAACAAGTCTTTTTTTGTATTTTAATCTTAACTTATTGGGGGGGGGGGCAGCAGCCTGAAATAAAAACAGGCCCTAGGCAGGAAAGAGTTGGGCACTACACCTCAAACAAGTTCTGAAGAACAGACTGGTCAAATGTGGAGATTACTTACTTGATAATCTCGTTTTCCTTAGCGTAGACAGATGGACTCAGAACAAGTGGGTATAGTGTGCTCGTGCTAGCAGTTGGAGACGGATCTGACGACAGCACGGGTACATATACCCCCACAGGAAGTTAAGCTCTTCAGTAATCTTCCTTGCAAAAGCTGTTATGGATATATGTGTACTGACGATCAAGAAAAATAGTGAAAACAGGATTCCCCTGACCGATTGATAGTAGCTGGAGACCGCCAGCATTCCCAACCGGAAGGCGTCGACACCTGGCAGAGTGGACGCACTCATGTAAGAAGTGAGAAGGCTTACCTTGAATCGGTGAAACCAATGACTACAGGCAGCTGGGCGGGATGCTGAGTCCATCTGTGTACACTAAGGAAAACGAGATTATCAGGTAAGTAATCTCCACATTTCCTGTCGTGTAGCCAGATGGACTCAGAACAAGTGGGATGTACAAAAGCTTTACTCCCGGACCGGGCGGGAGGCTGCCTGAGGACCATTTAAGACTGCCCTCGCAAATGCTGTATCCTCCCTGGCCTGGACATCCAGATGGTAAAACCTGGAGAAGGTATGGAGGGAGGACCATGTCGCCGCTTTACATATTTCTGCAGGCGATAGCATCCTAGATTCCGCCCAAGATGTCGCTTGGGCTCTGGTAGAATGGGCCTTGACTTGTAGAGGCGGTGACTTCCCGGCCTCTACGTAGGCCGCTCTGATGACTTCTTTAATCCAGCGGGCGATGGTGGGCCGAGAGGCCGCTTCACCTTGTTTCTTCCCGCTGTGAAGGACGAACAGATGGTCAGTCTTTCGTACTGTTTTTCTGTCATTTGGCAGATTGCTGCCCAGATATCTGGAATGTCGAGATGGCGTAGCAAACGCCCTTCTTCTGATTTCTTCAGACCTGCCGTAGTTGGCAAGGATATGGTCTGGTTGAGGTGAAATTGTGAGACTACCTTCGGCAAGAAGGATGGAACCGTGCGAAGATGGATAGCCTCAGGAGTGATTCTGAGAAAAGGATCACGGCAAGACAGTGCTTGTAGCTCCGAGATGCGGCGTGCTGAACATACAGCCAGCAAGAACACCATCTTCAAAGTGAGAGAACGAAGAGACAGGCCCCGAAGGGGTCTGAAGGTGGATCCCGCGAGGAAATCCAAAACGAGGTTGAGGTTCCACAAAGGCACTGGCCACTTCAGTGGCGGCCGAATGTGCCTGACTCCTTTCAGGAAGCGAGAAACATCTGGGTGCATGGCAATGGTCTTGCCATCCCTCCTGGGACCATAGCAAGACAGCGCAGCCACCTGAACCTTGATGGAGCTGAGGGAGAGATCCTTCTGAAGTCCATCCTGCAGGAAATCCAAAACAATAGGGATTGTAGTCTAATGTGGATTGGTGCCGTGAGTGCCGCACCAGTCTTCAAATACTCTCCAGATCCTGACATAGGTGAGGGATGTGGAAACCTTGCGAGCTCGGAGGAGGTTATGATTCACTGGCTCCGAGTAACCTCTTTTCTTCAGTCTAGCCCTCTCAATGGCCAGACCGTAAGAGAGAATTGAGCTGGATCCTCGTGAAGGATGGGACCTTGACTTAGCAGGTCCTTGAGCGGAGGCAGGGGAAGGGGCTCCCCTGCCAGTAGTCTTCTCATGTCCGCATACCAGGGTCTTCTTGGCCAGTCTGGTGCCACTAGAAGACCTAGGTCCCGGTACTTCTGAATCTTGTGGATAAGGGTGCCCAGCAGGGGCCACGGAGAAAGGCGAATAGCAGGGCCCCTGGAGGCCATGGCTGAACCAGGGCGTCGATCCCTTGAGAGAACGGATCTCGCTTGCGGCTGAAGTATCTGGGTACTTGAGCATTGGACCTGTCCGCTAGTAGGTCCATGCCTGGAATCCCCCAGTGATCCACAATCATCTGGAAGGCTGTGGGGGACAGCTGCCATTCTCCCGGATTTAGGCTCTCTCTGCTGAGGAAGTCTGCCGTGGTGTTGTCCCTTCCGGCAATGTGGACGGCGGAGATGTCCTGAAGATTCGCCTCTGCCCAAGCCATCAGCGGGGCTCTCTCGAGGGACACCTGTTGGCTTCTGGTTCCGCCCTGTCGGTTGATGTATGCCACCGTGGTGGCGTTGTCTGACATCACTCTGACTGCTCTGTTCCTTAGTCTGTGAACAAATCGCAGGCAGGCTAACCGGACTGCCCGTGCCTCTAGTCGGTTGATGTTCCACCCCGACTCTTCCCTGCTCCACCGTCCTTGGGCGGTGAGTTCTTCGCAGTGTGCACCCCATCCGCTCAGGCTGGCATCTGTAGTGAGCAGAGTCCACGTGGGGGAGATCATCTTTGATCCCCTGCTCGTGTGGTTGGACTGCAACCACCACCGTAGCTGAGTCTGCACTCTGGCCGGTAGAGGTAGACACATGGAGTAATGCCGGAAGCGGGGGCTCCATCGAGAGAGCAGGGAGCGTTGTACAGGTCTCATATGGGCCCTTGCCCAGGGTACCACTTCCAGGGTGGATGCCATGAGACCGAGAACCTGCGGGTAATCCCGAGCCGTGGGCCGACTGGCTCCCATCAAGGACCAAAGACGCGTCTGAAGTTTTAATCTTCTCTTGGTGGTGAGACTGACTGTGTCTGCCTGGGTGTCTAACTGGACTCCCAGATATTCCAGAGATTGGGAAGGCTGTAGGCAACTCTTGTTTAGGTTGACTACCCATCCCAGGCTTTCCAAAAGGGCGATCACTCTGTTGGTTGCCCGATGGCTCTCCTCTCGCGATTTCGCCCTGATCAGCCAATCGTCTAGGTAGGGATGGACAAGGATTCCTTCCCGTCTGAGCACCGCTGCTGCCGCTACGATCACCTTGGTGAAGGTCCGCGGCGACGTGGCCAGCCCGAAGGGCAATGCCCGGAACTGGAAGTGGCGTCCCAGCACCTTGAAGCGTAGGTAGCGCTGATGATCCTGGTGAATCGGGATATGCAGGTAGGCTTCTGATAAATCCAAGGCTGTGAGGAATTCTCCTAGCTGTACTGCGTTCTTGACTGAGCGCAGAGTTTCCATGTGAAACCTCGGGACCCGTAAGTATCGATTGACCGACTTGAGGTCCAATACGGGCCGGAAAGTGCCCTCTTTCTTGGGTACCATGAAATAAATGGAATAATGCCCAGAATTCATTTCCCGTGCAGGTACCGGGATTATGGCTCTCAAGGACAGGCTATTTGAACATGCTGCCTTCTCCCTTGCAAAAAAAGAATTATGTATTTATTTATTTAAAACTTTTATATACCGAGGTTCAATTAACAAGATTAATTATCACTTCAGTTTACATTACAACTAGCGACATTAACAGAGACAGAGACTTGTTTTACAATGAACAGGGTAGAAATAACTTGGATAACCTGGGTAACAAAACAATGAACAGGGAAATACTCTGGGATAACAAATTGTGGGATAACAAAATGTTGGGTAAAGCAACGTAACACTACCGCTGAGATACCAATACTTTCCATATGTGAAATAAGAATATCATGACAAACAGTATCAAATACACTGGAAGTATCAAGTTGGACAAGAATTCCAGCATTACTATGTTCCAAACTACAAAACAGTGTGCCCAGCAATGACAACAGTAGTAATTCTGTATTACGTTACTTTCTAAAACAAAACTGGTTCTCATCAAAATATATCATGGTCTGATAAATTTATTCTTTAGGTTTGAGTGCTTAGGATCATCCCTCTTCCAGCCAATTAACGACCCACCTACAGAGAACATTTTAAGTACTCAAATTTGATTACAAAATGTATGCATTAAATCCTACCTTCCAAATCTACAATCATCATCTCTTGCTTGTTCTTGAGCTTAGCCAAATTTTTGGCTTTCTCCTCCTCCTCAGCCAGCTGAGAGGTACATTCCCCAATTCTATCTTCCATCAATTTCTTTTCCTGTTCATGAAAAGGCAGTCATTTTAAGTAACAGTATGTTTATAACTTGTCCTTGTTTCAAAAAAATAGCTTTCACTTAGTAGCCTTTTATTACTAATTTAGATTATATATATGAAAATTATAAATTTCAGATTCTAGTTTACATGTACAATATTTCTAAGTTCTTCATACATTCAATTGGGTATTTCATTTATCTCGTGTGCAGACTTCAGAAGTTACCTTCACAAATTTGGAATTTTGGTCCTCTAGAAGCAGGATTTCCTCCTCCATCTTCTTAATTTTGGCCTCAGCTGTCACCTTCTCCAGCTGCAGCTTCTGGCGTGCAGCCTCTTCTTCATCAAGTTGCTCCTCTAGATCCTGAAGATATAATATACAATTGTCAAGGAAATCTGACTATGCTGCACTAAAACCTATGCTATAACATTCATCATTGAAGCTTCATTTGTGTAACTGTAGTTATACTGAAAGTATAAGGAAAATCATAAAAACTTCACTACAAAGGTTATAGAATATTCTCTAAGAGCCTAAATTAAAATTAGTAAACGCCAGAGAAAATGTGGCTTAGCTAAGACTAGAACCATCACCAAATCAAATGATCAGTCCAAAAGACCGATGTCTATATTCAATGTTTGTTACATATAATGTAACTAATTATAGAGTATACTAAGAAAACTGCAAGTGAAATACAAGCAAACAATCACAGAAAAGCATGAACAATTGAAACAAAGTGCGCCATTGGATTCTTTTGTTCCCTGTACGTATCCGGATCAGTCCAGACAGTGGGTTACTTCCCCCTTCCGGCAGATGGAGTCAGAGCAAAAACTGAAAGAGCACCCTCCCTTAAGCTGGTGCACTGTACCCCTTCAGTATTTCCTCTGACTCCAGCAGATAGGGTCTCACCTACGATCTCCCTTCTAATTTTGAGAGATTAGCAAATTTATTTTTCTTTCTTCTCTCCTTGGATGGATCAGTAAAAAAAAAAAAAAAAAAAAAAAAGGACAGTCAGAGTAGTTTTTCTCTTAAACAGTTCTTTGTCTTGAGTTTACTACTCCTCAAAGTTTGCCCCCAGCAGCTTGCAGACTGACCTGTTAATGCTGGCAGTCTGTTTATTTGATCCTATTCTTTGTTTGGGGGTAAGTTGGTTGTAAGACTTTCTTCACAGATTTTCTCTCATTCTCTACCAGGGGTGTAAGTTGGTGGTCCAACCTCTCCCCCATGCGCACGGCCTGCTGCCCTGAGAAGCCGATTCCCTTGGGGCAGCACAGACAGACGCAACATTCCTCTGTCAAGAAAAAATAAATAAACGTTTTTCATCTGTTTAGCTGGGTCAGTGCTGGGTTCCGGTGACAGAACCCTCCGTTTTCGCTCTTTAGTGACAGTACAATTCGAGGGTGACTGACTGGGTCTTGCCCTCCCCCCATGCTGCGACCGACGCGTTGCTGAGCATGTGGGGACCTTGGTTCCTGTTATCTTGCTCCGGGCTCTGTATGAGGTGCCTCCACGGTGGGGAAGGGCCCTCGACTTCAGCCGCCTGTTCTTCTGTGCGCGGGCAGGCATGCTCGTCTCTGGAAAGGGTGGGAACGGCAGTCATTTTGTTATCAGGGTCAACAGCTTTAGCGCAGCCGGATGCTGCGGCAGACCTGGGCCGTTCTCCCTCTCCTCCGGTCCTTACTCCGGCACTCCTCCCGGATACAGAGCCACCCTCAGGGGACCCTCCTCCAGCACCTCCTACTGGCTTGCCCCCCCCCCCCCCCCCGCCCCCCGGGCCTCTACTTGAGCCATTTTCAGCAGAATTCATTATTCTTATGCATAATGCCTACCTAGTCAGGCAGGGCCAGCAACAAGATCCAGCGTTCGCCCCTCCTCCGGCTAAGGCCCCTCGGCTAGGGGTTGATTCAGTTGCCCCAGCCCCAGGAGCCACCCTGGGTGCTACGGGCACTTCGGTCTCCCAGGGACCAGAAGGGTTGCTCCCCCAGTGCCCCGGGGGCACCCAGGGATCCGCACGTTTCAGAGTGGTCCCGGCTCCAGTCAACCCGAACATGGACCCCACCCAAGGCTTGGGCATTGACCAAGATCTGGATGATGCGGTGCCCTATTCCCAGTTGGAAGGAGATGATCCTAGAGTTCTGCGACTTTTTCAAAGGGATGAATTGGATCCTCTGATACAGTTTGTCTTGTCAGAGTTGGAGATTGACCCCGCTCCGGGGTACTCCGGGACCCAGTCTGTGACTAGGAAGGGGGACCCCATCATGGCAGGTCTTCGCCCTCCAGCGAGAACTTTCCTGACTCATCCTATGATCCTGGAATTACTCTCACAGGAGTGAGACGCTCCAGAGGCTTCTCTTCGAGTTGGTAGATCGATGAACAAGCTCTACCCACTCCCGGTGGATTTCTTAGACCTTCTCAAGGTCCCGAAGGTGGATGCGTCCGTAACTGCGGTTACAAGGCGGACAACCATTCCGGTCACCAGGGGCGCCGCATTGCGTGATGTTCAGGATAGAAAGCTGGAAGTTTACTTGAAGAGAATTTTTGAAGTCTCTGCCTTGGGCGTCAGGGCTGTGGCTTGTAGCTCTTTCATACAGAGAGCAGGTCTGAGATGGGTCCAGCAACTACTGGGGGCTCAAGATCTTCCTCCCGAGGAAGCGCATGGAGCAGACGCTCTGTATGACCTCCTCCGAATGCTGGCCCGGTCCATGGTGTCAGCAGTCTCGGCTAGACGTCTCCTCTGGCTTTGCAATTGGGCGGCGGATACTTCCTCCAAGTCCCAACTTGGCTCCTTGCCTTTTAAAGGAAAATTGCTGTTTGGGGATGAGTTGGAGCAGATCATCAAATCCTTGGGCGAGAATAAGGTGCATAAGTTACTGGAGGATCGTCCTTGGAGTCCCAGACCATTCAACACCACCAGGACTTGTTTCCGTGGTCAATGACGATTTCCACAGGCCAGACCAGGGAATCAAAGGCCTCCTTCATCCAGATCTCAATCCTGGTCTCATTCCTTTCGGGGCCAAAGACCAGCTAGAGAGGCCTTTCTCAGGGAGCTGCCTCCAAATCTTCCCAATGAAGTCTCGCCGGCCCACTCTTCGATTCCCAGAATAGGAGGTCGTCTGTCTCTTTTCCTCGAGGAGGGGGTCAAGATTACATCAGACCAGTGGGTCCTGGATATTCTAAGAGACAGTTACGCTTTAGAGTTTGCTCGACCACTAAGGGACAGATTTCTCTTCTCTCCCTGCGGTCCCCTGCAGAAGCGCCAGACGCTCGACCGCCTCCTTGGCCTAGGAGCTATTATCCCAGTGCCGCCGTCGGAACTTGGGTGCGGCCATTATTCCGTCTACTTCGTGGTCCCCAAGAAGGAAGGCTCCTTCCGCCTGATTTTGGATCTCAAGATGGTCAACAGGACTCTCAAGATACTGCGCTTCCGCATGGAAACTTTGTGCTCGGTGATAGCGGCGGTACACTGGGGGGAATTCCTCGCCTCCCTGGACTTGACGGAGGCCTATCTACACATACCTATTCAAAAGGGCCATCAACGCTTTCTGCGCTTCAAGATTATCGGCCAGCATTACCAGTTTCAAGCCCTTCCTTTTGGCCTGGCGACCGCCCCCCGCACCTTCACCAAGACCATGGTGGTGGTGGCAGCGGCACTATGGAGAGAAGGGATCCTTGTTCACCCATACCTGGACTATTGGCTCATACGAGCGAAGTCCAAAGCCCAGTGCCAACAGTCGGTCAGCAGAGTACTACATCTTCTCCGCTCCCTCGGTTGGGTAGTCAATTTTACCAAGAGCAATCTCATCCCCCCTCAGATGCTTGACTTCCTAGGGGCGCGATTCGATACCAATGTGGGCAAGGTCTTTCTTCGCCAAGAACAAGCAACGTCTCTCCTCCTACAAGAACAATGGTTTCGTGGCCTCTCGCGTCCGAAAGCCTGGGACAATCTACAGGTTCTCGGCTCCATGGCCTCCATGATAGATGTAGTGCCTTGGGCGCTGGCACATATGCGGCCCTTGCAGAGGGCGTTGCTCTTCCGCTGGAAGCCGGTGTCTCAGGATTTTCAGGCTCCTCTGCCGCTCACGGAGGTTGCTCTGACCAGCCTTCCTTGGTGGCTCCAGCTGGACCACCTGTTACAGGGAGTGGATCTCGAGATGCCACAATGGATTGTCGTTACCTCGGATGCCAGCCTCTTTGGGTGGGAAGCAATATGCGGGAGGCAGTCGACGCAAGGGCAATTGACATCAGCACAAGCTATGTGGCCTATCAAATGCCTGGAGACCAGGGCGGGTCATCTAGCTCTGAAACACTTCCTCCCTTTGATCCAGGTCAGAGCTGTACGGGTTCTTTCCAACAATGCAATCACGCTGGCGTACATAAACCGCCAGGGAGGATCGAGGCGCAGGCATGTCTTGCTGGAGGCGGACAAGTTGATGGCGTGGGCAGAGCTCCATCTCAGTCGCCTGGAAGCTTCCCACATAGCCGGAGTGGACAATGTTCAAGCGGACTTCTTGAGCCACCAATGCATAGATCCGGGGGAGTGGGAGTTCTCACGGATGCAGTCGCTCTCGTCTTCAACGCATGGGGTCTCCCACACCTCGACCTAATGGCCACTCGGAAGAATTCAAAAGCTCCGCGCTTCTTCAGTCACAGGAGAGAGCATGGGGCGGAAGGCGTAGACGCTCTGGTCCTCCCGTGGCTGCGAGGACTTCTGCTCTGTGTGTTTCCACCGTGGCTCCTAGTCGGAAGGGTCATTCGGCGGATAGTGTGTCATCCAGGGCCAGTGATTTTGATAGCTCCAGAGTGGCCTCGACGACCAAGGTTCGCAGACCTGGGCAATCTAGCGGTGGACGGGCCTCTTCGTCTCTGGCATCTTCCGAACCTCCTACATCAGGGGCCTGTATTTTTCGTCCGGGCAGATCGCTTTTGTCTTGCGGCCTGGCTTTTGAAAGGCACAGGCTGAGGAAGAGGGGTTATCCAGAAGGAGTTATTTCCACTATGCTTCAAGCCAGGAAGACGTCCACATCAGTCTCAAATGTCCGGGTCTGGAAAGTGTTTGAGGCATGGTGTACCTCGGTGCATGTTCTCCCGCGTCAAGCCACTGTACAACAGATTCTTACCTTTTTGCAGCACGGCTTGGATAAAAGACTGGCCTACAATTCCCTGCGTGTTCAGGTGGCCGCGCTGGGGGCCTTGCTCACTCGCCTGGAGGGAGCACCCCTTTCTTCCCATCCCGACATAATTCGTTTTTTTTGAAGGGGGTGAAACATGTCAAGCCGCCACTCCATGAGGTATCTCCTTCCTAGAATCTAAATCTGGTCCTTCGGATTCTCGTAGGTCCACCTCTTGAGCCTCTGAAGAGGGCTTCCATCAAGGATCTTACCCTCAAGACGGTATTCCTGGTGTCTATTTGTTCTGCCTGCAGGATCTCGGAAGTCCAAGCATTGTCCTGTCGTGAGCCATACCTCCGCTTCACCAACTCCGGAGTTTCCTTGACCACTGTGCTGTCTTTCTTACCAAAGCTGGTCTCGTCTTTTCATCTGAATCAGTCGGTAGAATTGCCCTCCTTCGCGGACGATGATTCCAGAGATCTGCGATGATTAGACGCCAAGCGTGTTCTTCTTCGATATTTAGAGGTCACGAATGATTTCCGCCTCTCTGACCATCTGTTTGCCTTGTGGAGCGGTCCAAATAGGGGACGCAAAGTGTCCAAAACTACCATTGTCCATTGGCTAACAGCCTCCATATTGTCAGCGCCCCCTGCCAGAAGGCATCCAGGCTCATTCTCTCCGGGCTCAGGCAACCTCTTGGACAGAGAACACTGCGGTGTCTCCACAGGAGATTTGTCATGCGGCGACCTGGAAGTCCTTACATACGTTCTCCCGCCACTACCGGTTGAATCTCCAGGCTATAACCAGAGCCGGCTAATATTACTAACTGCTAAAGCAAACCAAAAGGAATTGGAAGTGCAAGATATAATATGCAGGAGCGGTACTTACATTTAAATAGACGAGCCGTCTTTTAGCTAGTCAAGAGAAAGGACGCCGCGAATCATGATACAAGCTGTATTTTTAGTTCCAAAAGTTTATTTTTGGAACTAAAAATACAGCTTGTATAATGATTTTGATCAGTAGTCATAAATTTTAGGAGATTTTGAGACAGGCGATATAGTACGTACTATCTTCATGATCAAAATTCATTGTTTAAGAGTGATTTCATTTTTATGATTTTGGCGCGAAAATTCAGCTGGATATCGCGAGAGCCTGCATAAATCTTATTCTGTATGGTTTATTTTATTTTTGGAACTAAAAATACAGCATGTATCATGATTTTTATCAGTAGTCATAAATTTTAGGAGATTTTGAGACAGGCGATATAGTACGTACTATCTTCATGATCAAAATTCATTGTTTAAGAGTGATTTCATTTTTATGATTTTGGCGCGAAAATCCAGCCGGATATCGCGAGAGCCTGCATAAATAAACGCCATTCGCGGCGTCCTTTCTCTTGACTAGCTAAAAGACGGCTCGTCTATTTAAATGTAAGTACCGCTCCTGCATATTATATCTTGCACTTCCAATTCCTTTTGGTTTGCTTTAGCAGTTAGTAATATTAGCCGGCTCTGGTTATAGCATAAGTTCTTAAGCTATTTATATAGTTCTGCTAGTATAAAATTTACAGCGAGCTGGTAATTTCAAACTGAGCGTCATTTGTAATTACAGTCAACAGCTAACAAATAGGAATAAGCCGTTCTTTGTGACAACTTACGTTTTGCCAGTCACTGTTATTTTATGAGTGACATCACGTATATTAGTGTATTTAATAGCAGAGCATTGATTTGAACAGTTCAAGAGTGCTTTATGAATGACATTATGATATTTCTATTCTAATATAGTTGTCATGTACAGAACGTTTTTGACTTCAAAGCAGCTATTACGTAGCAATACTATGCTGATAAGAGAAAGTCTATGTGTTTGAGTGGGAATTCATCTGCACCGAAGGTAGACCCCTTTTAAGTTTTCTATATTTTATTTTCTTTCACTTGGCATCCTCAATTATCTTTCATCGGTTGATTTTTGTATTTCTTTATCATTATTCTTTACATTTTTTTTTATTTCTTTTATTTTCGATAAAATAATTATTTTTTAATTTTTTTCCCTTTTATTCTTCATTTTTTTGTTTTCACAATTTTTTTTGTTTTTTTATTTTTATTTATTTATTTATTTATTTTTTCTATTATGGTACATTTCTTTTATTTCATTGTTTTTGTTCAATTAGGCATAATCAATGCGATATTTTCTACATTGACCAAATCAAGTCCTGGTAAAATGAAGTAAGCATTACATATTATATTATTGATGTTCATAATGAGTTTTATAACCAGTATTGACTCCATCGTTTACACCTTCATATTATCTATGACAAAGTCACCATCTCTAATCTCTCTGTATAACAATGTTGTTTAGTTTTTGCATCAATTTTTATGTCTGCCATGCATGTATGTTGTCATTTACTGTATTGTATCCATAAGTACACACATACTCTTATACACATATATATGTAGTTTTGATTTTATGTCTCCTAAAACATGATCGTTTTATGACATATTTTAAATGAATGTATGTTTATTGTTAGTTTTATATACATGTAATTTTTTTATATGTATATGGTTTAATATTTATATGTATGTGTTTTAATTGTTTGTATGTCCATTTTTAGTTGCCCCTGAGGCAGCTCTGTGCAAGGGAGCGAAACTCGGCCAGAGTCAGGCATTTTAATAAAGGGCTTGTCATCATCCAATTCCTATTGTCGTCACTATTTTTGTCTTGATCCATCCAAGTGTGGTTCTATCTGCTTTGATATACTTGATACTGAAGGGATACAGAGAGTGCTCTTTCAGTTTTTGCTATGATTCCATCTGCTGGAAGGGGGACATAACCCACTGTCTGGACTTATTTGTGGTACTACAGGAACAAAAATTAGCAGGTAAGGAATAATTTTCTTATACATCACTATGGGAAATCAAGATAACAGTAAAAAAGTTAGAGAAATGAAGCAAATTAAGGTCAAGAAGTTTCTCAGGGATGAGCAAGATTATGAGAGAGAGTATATCCTTGGGTTAACGAAACATTGGCACCATTTAATACTCAAAAGTGGATTCTTTTTCAGTCCTCAGAAGAATCTTCAAATGAATCAGAAGTATAAGCAGTTTTTGTTTTTTCTTTTTTAAAGAGTGGTCTTATTTACAGACCTAGAAGAGAGTCCAGACTATGTCAGAGACCACCAGGAAGCCAGGATATTTCATGGCACAGATCGGCAACGTGTTCCCAAACATAGAATCAGTGGTGTTGATCTTGTCAGGCAACTGTTAACACCAGTGATATTAAGTGTTTTGAATAAAGGTTTAACTTTTGCTCCTATAGTACTTCATGATTCTTTTGAAAATCAAGCATCTATAAATAGGTTTATCAGGTCATTTACAGACATGTTCATAATTCAAACGCTCAAATTAGATTCTTCCAGTACCTATTTATATAGTGATGTTTAAGAATCTAAATGTTAATGTTTAAGAATCTAGTGTTAACAGATTTACAATGTCTGGAGGCAAGTTGGATTAAGACTGAGCTGAAGAGAGAAAAGCCCTTTGAACACTGTTTGGAGATCCTAATTAAACTAGCAAAGAAGGAACAATGGTGGTGTTACAGCAATCACAATATACAGTGGAGATGCACGGTCAACTTTTAGATTCTGTACTATATTAAGTTAGATACAGACCCAACTTGTGATTTACAGTCAGTAATACAGGTAATTATTTTTTTTGGGGGGGAGGGGGGGAAGAAGAAACTTTGATTAATAAATTCTTAAAAGCTGCACAGCCAAGGATTCCATTATAATATGAAATCCTGAAAGTACACCAATTATTGCAAGTGGCCCCGTGTCATTGAATAGATCAGTTTTAGAGCCACTAGTGACTTTTGATGATTTTTTTTTTTTAACAGCCAGTGGTGCCAGTCAATCATGTGTAAAACATCACACATGCTTAGAAAATTGGCAGAGATGCAACGGGTTACATCTAATATATTAGTAACTATGGATGCAGAATTATGGGAGTTAGCATTCGGAGTGAAGAAAATTTTAGCCACAGAGAATACTAATGAACTTCATCTACCTTAATGTACTTAACAGGGACTTATTTCAGAAACAAATTTTATAAGCTATATGAAGTGGCGACGGTGTCTCCATTTGCCTATATAGATAGATAGATAGATAGATAGATAGAGAGAGTTCATTAGTATCCAGGCCAATAGGTCAGTTTTCAATTGGTGTAATTTATTTATTTATTTTTAGATTTTTATATACCGGTGTTCCTATATGAAATAAAGATCACATCGGTTTACATTGAAACAGAACATGAAAATTGCCAAAAGGCATTACATAGAACAAGGTTATGAAACTTGGAACAGTGTACATAAGTTCAAAATTTAACAATAACGTTGTAACATTGATGACCAAAAGATAAAGGAGAAAAAAAAAAAAAAAAGACTTAAACAATTAAGTTGACAGGTCTTATTGAGCATAAACATTATAACGTATAAGTGAGAAAGTCTCAAGTGTCCTGCAGCAAGAGATTAGATACCGAAGTAGGTAGTGGTATGGAAAATGGGGGTTTGTGAAGAAGATATGTTCTTGCTGGTTGGAGGGGAAAAAATGATGATCATGGTCCTGGAAAAGCTTGGCTAAAGAGCCAGGTTTTAAGTTTTTTTTTGAATGAAGAGTGGCAGAACTCAAGCCGAATGTCAGGTGGGAGCGCATTCCATTGAATGGGGCCTGCTGTAGATATGTGTAATGATGCAGACTTCCAACTTGGTGGGGTAGGTCTCTAGACTGTTATTGAAGGGCCTGCTGAGATCTCTGCTTCTTCCCCTATATTGGCTATAACATCAAGTCCTGATGGCATCTTCCTCCCATCTGCGGAGGTCCCTCTTCCATTGGTTCTCTCTGATATTACCAGATCCATTGGAAATATTGAGAAACCCCCAAATGTTTTCACAGATGTCTGGAGGATTGTTGCTAAACTGGACAAAAAGCTAACCCAGATTAGTATAATTTCTTTTGAAATTAGAACCAAAATGGAGACCTAAGAATTACATTTGAAAGGTCCTGAGAGGTCATTATCTGTGCTTAATTCTCAAGCAGCATCCTTACAAACGTCTGGGGCTTCTCATATAAAGAACAGTTTATATTTACACAATTAATTGGAATTGCCGGAAATTACTTGAGGCTGAAGAATTTGCATTTTCTTAATTTTTGTTATACAAGGTTGATGATATATGAACTGTTTAAAAAATATTTGACAGACCTTTTGGCTATACCTGAGGATAAGATGCCAGTTTTATCAAGAATTTATTATTCACTTAGAAAAGTTTTAAATGAAGAGGGAAGGGGGATGGATATTTTCTCAGAGTCTTGTGTTACTACTTTGCTTGAGGCTTCGCTGGCTGACATTCCTACTGGAGCCACATTATTGGTTTCTATCTGCATGGAACAGGATAGGAATCTAGCCTGATGTATTTCAAGAATGATTTTTCCTTTTTTGAGAAAAAATTACAGGTTTTTCTGGATGTGTCCAGAGTTACTCAATCTTGGAGGAAATTTTGTTAAAGCAAAACGTATTGGCCCTTGGGGTAACCTGTTTTCTTAAATTTCCTTGTAAGTGTTTAGTCACTTTTCAAAATAAGTTTGTATTTTTGGACCCATTACAATTAGAAAACTTTATTAGAGATGAGTGAAGAAACTAGATAAGGGAATCATTGCTACTTGAATGTATAAGAGGTAATTTGCTGGCTATGTAATAGTTTGGTTTTCCCAGATTCCTCTTATTTGACTAATATTGCTCTTGGAAATGTTTTCCCTCCCCCCATTTATCAATGTGGGCTTGATGATATTTAATTCTTTGAATATGGTGGTTTGTTAATTTTGTGAATCTGGTTCAACAATCTGGCGTTATTTCATTGTCTGTAAATGAAAAAAAAAAAAGAAAATTAAAAAAAATGATGAGTCATATGCCCCGTGTTACCTATGGAGATGGCAGTAAGGTCATCTGAAAAAACTGCTCATTAAACATGCACAAAATGCAATCTTTGCCAACACACTGCATGGACAGGAGGGATAAATCCAGTTTTGAGGGTATCTGAGCTATCAGACAATTTATAGGTCACATTTTGTGGTGTGTGTTAAAATACAATTGTTCTAAAATCTATGAAGATTGTACCAAATGTCTGATAAGGACAAGATTAATAGAGCATAGGAGTTGTCTAAATATCAGAAAGACCCAAGGTCTGCTAGAACACTGCTTGACACAATTTGCACATAATTTTCAAGATATCAGATGGACTAATAGATCACATCCGACCTTCTCTGATAGGAGATGAGATAACCATTTAAAGAGAGTGGGTCTAAGTTAATTTATCTAGAGGCACCAATGAGAATCAGTTTTTTATATCATCAAGAGAAGAGATACGATTGGTTCCTGATGAAGAGACCGTAAGCTTAAAACTGGCAGTGTATTTGATTGTGCAGGACACACTGGAATGTGTTGTAGTCCCCAAGGCAGAAATACAAGTTTAAAAAAATAGGATCCATGTCAGACTGCAAGACCTCAATTATGGATATCAGAAGACATAAGCAATCTTTTCAACATCGGGGCATATATAACATATTTGTTGCACACATCACCACAGTTAAGTTGGTCTGATAGAACACTTCAGGATAAAGCAGTTTGAAGACCACTGTGGGATGGCTGTATTTGTATGTATGTATGTATGTATGTATGTATGTATGTATATATATATATATATATACACATACACATACACATAGAGGGCCGGATTTTAAAAGCCCTGCGCGCGTAAATCCAGCCAGATTTAAGCGCGCAGGGCACTCGCGAGCCAGCGCGCCTATTTTGCATAGGCCGCCGGCGCGCGCACAGCCCCGGGACGCGTGTAAGTCCCGGGGCGTGGCGCCGGCCCGGGGGCATGGCCGAGGCCTCTCGACCAGCCCCTGGGTTGGGTGATGGCGCGCCAGCGGGCTGCTGGCGCGCGCAGATTTACACCTGCTTTTGGCAGGCGTAAATCTGCCAAAGGTAGGGGGGGGTTTAGATAGGGCCGGGGGGGTGGGGAAGGTAGGGAAAGGGAGGGGAAGGTGAAGGGAGGCGGAAGGAAAGTTCCCTCTGAGGCTGCTCCAATTTCGGAGCGGCCTCAGAGGGAACAGGCAGCACTCGCCGGGCTCGGCACGCGCAGGTTGCACAAATGTGCACCCCCTTGCGCGCACCGACCCTGGATTTTATAAGATACGCACGGCTACGCACGTATATTATAAAATCCAGCGTACTTTTGTTCGCGCCTGGTGCACGAACAAAAGTACACGCGCGCGTAAATTTATAAAGTCTACCCCAAAAGTTTTAATGTGATTGTCATTTTTTAAAATATTTTTTACAGTTTACTGATGATTATACTGAAGATGATTGATATTTCTTTTCACAATCATCCATGTATGAAGGTCTAATTTTTATAATTTAGACGATTTATGTTGTGGATCTTAATTTGTGTGTAAGTTCAAACATAGTTTTGCTGATTGCTTAGTAAAAACATCTTTTTCCAAATTCATATCTAACCTCTTACCAGTAATAAAATAAATTTAAAAAAATAAAAAGGCACTGCTTAAAGCGCAGAAGTAGTAAACAGATTTGGAACATCACTTTTTTTTTTTTTTAAACTTGACTAATTATTAAATTCAAAATAAATCTAATCAAGAGGACTGGGGAAGGGCGGAGGTGGACAGTGGTTGAGGAAATCCCATATACATTAAACAATCCAAAGAAACAAATATTCACTAACCCCGAACCTGCTACATGAAGTGACAACTAGGAAAGGACCAAATCTCGAATGATTGTGCATGAGATGGGAGGTGGAAGAACCCTGGTAAAAGACTTGGCCAAAGGAAAATCATTTGCTGGTCATATACTCAGAGGCTAAGGTGGCAAACTAGCTAATCTAGCACTGAAGGGCATGATAGAGGCCAAAAGAGGAAAGCAGAGAAAACAGTCTCAGATGAACACATTAAAAATGGTCAAGATCTGGAAATGTGTGAAACCAGAAAGTTGAGGAAACCTTAGTACTGAAGGAGATGCTAGATAAAAGTTTAAGCTGGATTTTTCAGGTCAGGCTTGACACCTACAATAAATGTTTCCAAGAAGGAATGTTTTTCTTATATTATCAAATTGCAGTTGAGGAACGGGTAGACAGTGTGACTTGTTCAGGATTTCAAGCCAGGGGAAGATTGACTCATATTTCAAAATTCTTAACACAAGCTCACTTAACACTAAACCACTTCATTTCTAAAGAATAAATGAAGTGTAGTTACAAAAGTTTTTGAGAGAAGAGTCTAAAATCTTAGCCAAATTTACAGAAAGTCAAGTTTGTTTTTTTTAATGCTAAATATACCTGAACGTGTGTCTGCATCTTTTTCTTTTCACTTTGAAGTGCTTGGTTCCTTTCTTCCTCTTCCTCCACCCGGGATTCCAGATCATGCAGGATTTCCTCCAATTCTTGCTTCTTGGCTGCAAGGCGCACTCTCATCTCCTCTGCTTCAGCAAATAGCTCTGTCTCTGCTTGCAACTGCTCGGCCAGAATGTTTTTCTCTTCTATTAGCTATTGTCACAAAATATATAGCCTCAATGCTTCAATAATGCATGCATCAAGGTTCTTTCCAGTACAGATGTCCATCTTTCAACTTGTTAAAAAAAATGTGAATTTAGTAGTGAGAGGAAAAATTGCATGTGGCCCTTCCTATAATACTTAAAAACAATTAACACCAAATTATGTTTATCCTGTGCTGAAAATGGGTCTAATTGAATTCTTCCCCATTCACTTTTCTCTCATCGAATACCAGGGTACCAACCAGTGGTACAGAATAAGTAATCTCGAAGCAGGCAGAAAGCGAAGTTGCTTACCTGTAACAGGTGTTATTCTAGGACAGCAGAATATTAGTACTCACATGTGGGTGACATCATCCGATGGAGCCCGGCATGCCACTATCCACACATCCATGCGAGATCTCTTCAGTCTCTTAAGTAGATCACGAAAAAATAAGACAAGCTAGGAGAATCCAACTCTGTGGGGTGGCAGGTAGGTTTCCCGAGGACTAACATCCTGCTGTCCTAGGAGAACACTTGTTACAGGTCAGCAACTTCACTTTCTCCTAGGACAAGCAGGATGGTGGTAGTCCTCACATGTGGGTGAATGCCTAGCTACAGGCTGGATCCAAGACCAATGGGACCAACAGACACCAACAGGCACAAAACAGAAGTGCTGTTGGTAACATTGGGAACAGCCTGAACCCAAAATAGGGCCATAGATAGGAAGAGTTGGATTGACAGCTGAAAAAGATTTCTGAGGACAGACTGGCCAAATCTGCTATCACAACGGCCACCCTGTCCAGACAATAGTGAGCTGCAAAGGTGTAGAGAGAACTTCACGTCGCAGCCTTACAGATCTCCCTCATGGAAACTGCACACAGGTGGGCTACAGTAGTGGCCATGGCCCATCAGTTGCAGCCCTGCCTGGTCACAGAAGGCGATGCATTTGGCTAGCCAGGTAGAAAGAGTCTGCTTGGTAACAGCTATACCCAGACTGTTGGGGTGATAAGAAATAAATAGTTGAGCAGATTACCTGGACTGGACAGCAGGCCAAAGACAGAAGGCCAAGGCCCTTTTACAATCCAGTGTGTGCCAGCACCCTTTCACCTGGGTTGGAATGAGGTCTAGGGAAAAAAGTGGATGGGACAATGGACAGGTTAAGTTGGAATTCTGTAGCCACCTTTGGCAGGAACTTAGGGTGGTGCATTCGTGGGACCATCTGGGCATGGAAAAACCTTGTGTAGGGCAGATGTTACCAAGGCATGCAGCTCACTGACCCTGCGTGCAGATGTGATCGCTATCAGGAATATGACCTTCGTCAAATCTTAAGAGTAGAGGAGTGCAGCGGTTCAAACAGCGGTTTCATCAATTGGGTCAGCACCACATTTAGGTCCCAGGACACTGCGGGGGCCTGCGTAGAGGCCACAATTGAAGCAAGTCACACATGAAATGCCCTACAAGGGGCTGCACCAAGATATGTGAGCCATCCATCACCTGGTGGTATGCACCAATGGCACTCAGATACACCCGAACAGAGTTGGTTTTAAGCTCGGTCTCCAAAAGGTGCAGCAGGTAAATCCAGGACTTCCCGGGTCACTCAGGAGAAGGGATCGAGGCCCTTCTGCTCACACCAGATTGTAAACCTCCACTACTTCAAAGCATAAGACTTCCTCTAGTGGACAGCTTTCTTAAGGCTACCAGGACCCGAGACATGTCTTCAGAAATTCACAGGCTGCAGGATCAACCTTTCAATATCCAGGCCCTCAGGGTCAGGGCCAGGAAGTTGGGGTGGCGTAATCTGCCCTGATCCTATGTAAGGTGGTCTGGGGTAGTCCCCAGACGGATTGGGTCTCGCTGGGAGAGATCCCGCAGTAGCAGGAACCAGACTTCTCTCAACCAATGGGGGGCAGCGAGGATCATGGTCCTCCTGTCCTGGCGTCCAGATATGGAAAGACCTGGATTCCCAGCTGGTGCACATTGGCACCCACCTTGGCCAAACACTTTGTGAAGTCCCAGGGTGTGGAGGCCAGGCCGAACGGAGCATGTGGTACTGAAAATGTTGACAGCCCATCACAAAGCAGAGATATATCCTATGACAGGGGAGGATCTTAATGAGGGTATATGCGTTCTTGAAGTTGAGAGAGCAAAGCCAGTCTCCTCTTTGTGAGAGAGGAATCAAGGTGCCCAAGGATACCATCTTGAACCTCTCTTTCTCTTGAGAAATCTGTTCAAGGCTCGCAGATCGAGGATGGACGGAAGCCTCCCATTTTCTTTGGAATTAGAAAATAATGGGAGTAAAACCCCCAGTCCCTGCTGCTCCTGAGGGACAGGTTTCCACTGCCCTGGCCTTTAAAGGAGCTGAGAACACCCTTCTGAGCACACTTCTGGATGCGAGATGGGACCTTGAGCACGAGGGTGAATCCGGCAGAACAGTTATGAGATTCAGCCTGTAGCTGTGACAGATGATGGACAAGACCCACTAATCCGGCCGGCCACCGGTCTGCAAAGAAACAGAGCCTGCCCCCGACTGGTGGGTCCTCCGGTACCGGAAGACGCGACTGGCTTATGCTCTCTCGCATCCAGCTAAAACCCCGTAGCGGGGCTAGCCTGGGGGTGCTGGCTGAGGCCTAGGGCCCTGCTGTTGCAGAGATCAGCTCCTGGCGCTGTCTGCTGTGGCTGAGCGCGAGGGGCAGGAGGGTAGTACTTCTTTGGTCTGTAGAAGGGTCTTCATGACCCTGGCCGGGAGGACCTCTTAGAAGACACCGGTGAAGCTGAAGACTGGCCGATAAATGCTGGAGGGTCTCATGGTGATCCTTCAGCCGTGTGACCACCTCCTTGACCTTGTCACCAAACAGGTTATCGCCGTTGCAAGGCAAGTCAGCTAGCTGGTAGACGCCGTGCCGAAATGCCGGCCGCTGCAACTCAACCGGCCATCTCAAATACATCATAGGTAGCAATTACCTCATACTTCCCACATTCCAGGCCCTGCTGGACAAGTGCTGTAAGGGTGTCCTGAGGCTGCTATACTAGGCCATCTGCAACTTCCTGGACTTGTTTCCAGAGATCACATGTATATATGTATATGGGTCATATACAAAAGGTAGGAGGTGATACGAGCCAACAACATGGAGCCCTGAAACACTCTCCTACCCATAGCATCCCAAGCTCTGTTGTCCTTGCCAGGAGGAGCTGAGGCATGGGTTTTTGACCTCTCTGCTTTCTTTAGCGCCGATTCAACTACCACCGATTGGTGGGGGGAGTTGGCTCTTCTCAAACTCTACGATCTTCTGTACAAGGTACACCCCATTAGCCTTTCGGTTCACTGGGGCTACAGAGAGGGGGTGCTCCCAGACTGAAGAAGCAGCTCCCTGAAGATCTCGTGAACAGGCACCACTACAATCTCCTTCGGGGCATCCATGAAAGCAGAGTTGCTTACCTGTAACAGGTGTTCTCACAGGACAGCAGGATTTTAGTCCTCACATATGGGTGACATCATCAGGATGGAGCCCAATCACAGAACATTTTTGTCAAAGTTTCTAGACCTTTGACTGGCACCTACTGGGCATGCCCAGCAAGGCACTAACCCTGCATCCAGCAGGGGTCCCCCTTCAGTCTCGTGTATAGCAAGAAGTACGTGCGAAAAATAAAACAAATCACAAGCGAACCCAACTCCGCAGGGTAGCGGGTGGGTTTCGTGAGGACTAACATCCCGCTGCCTGTGAGAACACCTGTTACAGATAAGCAACTCTGCTTTCTCACAGGACAAGCAGGATGGTAGTCCTCACATATGGGTGAGTAGCAAGCTGAGAATGCACAAGCAATGCACCAAATGCACCCAAAGATGTGCAACAGGCACAGCAACAGGGGTGGATTTGGGTAGGAGGGCATCCAGAAAACCCTGAACGGGTCGCTGGTAGGATGTTGGGTAGTTAAGCTGAGAATAAGTTTCGTAGGATAGATTGGCCAAAAACGGTATCTTGCCGGCCAGCCTTATCCAACCAATAATGGGCTGCGAAGGTATGGAGAGAGCTCCAGGTCGCAGCCTTACAGGTGTGCCACTGAGGTTGCCACGGCCCTAACAGAGTGTGCTTTCACACGGTCTTGTAGCGAAATGCCTACCTGCTGGTAGCAAAAGGAGATACAGTCCGCCAACCAGGAGAAAAGGTCTGTTTTCCCACTGGATTTCCCAATTTGATGTTATCGAAAGAAACAAATAATTGAGTGGACTTCCTGTGGGCTGATGCGCGCTCCAGATAAAAGGCTAGGGCACGTTTGCAGTCCAGGAAACATAGAGCCTTTTCTCCTGGGTTTGAATGGGGCCTTGGAAAGAAAGTAGGTAAGATGATGGATTGATTAAGATGAAATTCCAACACCACCTTTGGTAAAAAGGTAGTGTGTATATGGAGGACCACTCTGTCATGTAAAGTTTTTTTGTAAGGTGGGTAAGTGACTAATGCCTGTAACTCACTAACTGCGAGCGGATGTTATAGCGAGAAGAAAAATTACTTTCCAGGTGAGATAGCGGAGATCGCAGGAGTGGAGAGGCTCAAACGAAGGTTTTATGAGCCGCCCTAAAACCACGCTAAGGTTCCAAGCTGGGGCTGGAGGGCGCAATGGAAGTTTCAGGTGGAGAAACCTCTCATGAAGTGTGTGACTAAGGGATGTGTCGAAATAGAGACATCTCCTATTCCATTGTGGAAAGCGGCTACCGCACTGACATGCACTCATATAGAGGAAGTTTTCAGGCCTGATTCTGTCAGATGCCAGAGATAGTCCAGAAACTTTGCAGTGGAACAAGTGAAGGGGTCTATGGACATGGACGTGCACCATAGTGTAAACCTTTTCCACTTAAAACGATAAGAGCGACTCGTGGAAGACTTTCGTGAAGCTACCAGGATTCGGGATACTGGGTCCGAAAGGTTAAGGGGTTGGAGTATTAACCTTTCAACATCCAAGCCATCAGGGATAGGGCCTGGAGGTTGGTGTGGCATAGGCACCTGTCGTTCTGAGTTATCAGAAGCGGATTCTCCCCTAGAGGGATGCACTGACGAACTGATAGCTCCCGGAGGATTGGGAACCAGACTTGGCGTGGCCAGTAAGGGGCTATAAAAATCATTAAGCCCATGTCCCTTCGTAACTTCACGAGAGTCTTTGATATGAGTGGAAGTGGAGGGTACGCGCAGAGGAGACTGTGGACTACGAGAGGGCAAAAGCGTCCCTCGGCTGTGAGTGGCGGCTGCGAGTGAGGGAGCAGAAGTTCTCTACTTTGCAGTTGTGGATGGATGCAAAGAGGACTATTTGTGGATACCCCAACGTTGGAAGATGGTGTCCGCTACCGTAAGGTTGAGAGACCATTCGTACGGATGAATCGACTCAACTTGTCTGCTAGATCATTGTCCACGCCCAAGTAGGTCGCGCGGAGGTACATCGAGTGGGAAAGAGCCCCCTCCCCCCCCCCATATCTGTGCAGCTTCCTAACACAGAAGGTAGGAGCCCGTTCTCCCTTGCTTGTTGATGTACCACATCGCCACCTGATTGTTGGTCTGAATCAGAATGGCCTTGTTTGAGAGGCAATCCTGAAAGACTGAGGGCATATCTGATTGCCCGAAGCTCCAGGAAATTTATCTGATGTTTGGCTTCCTCTGGAGACCAGGTTCCCTGAGTCTGGAGGCCGTCGACATGAGCACCCCAACCTAGTTTGGAGGCATCCGTTGTCAGGATAATTTGAGGCTCTGGAATTTGAAAGGGAAGGCCTTGAAGAAGATTGGAGAGCCACATCCACCAGGCCAGAGACATGCGGAGCTGCTTGGTAACATGGACAATGCAGGACATTGAATGATAAGCCCGAACCCACTGGGACTTCAGTCCATTGCATGACTCATGGCAAGGCGTGCTATTGGAGTAACATGTACAGAGGATGCCATGTGTCCCAGCAAAATGAGGAAATGACAAGCTATCTTGTAATCTCGATCCTGGAGGCATTGCACTAGGGACATGAGAGTACGAGCTCGATCCTGAGGGAGGACTGCTTTCGCCTGCACGGTATCCAGGTCGGCTACTATGAAGGATAGGGTTTGAGATGGAACTAGGCTGGACTTGGGATAGTTGATCAGAAACCCGAGAGCAATGTATGGAGAGTTAGACGTAAGGAGGCTAGTGCGTCCTTTTGAGTTGGAGTCCTTATCAGCCAATCGTCGAGGTAAGGGTAGACATGGACCCCCTGACACCTCAGGTAGGCCGCGACCACTACAAGGCACTTGGTAAAGATTCGAAGTGTGGATGCTAAGCCGAAGGGCAGTACCCGGTACTGGAAGTGCCCGGGCAGACTAGGAATCGAAAGAATTTGCGGTGAGATGGAGTGATCGAGGTGTGTGTGTAGGCGTCCTGAAGATCCAGAGAGCAAAGCCAATCTCTTCTTTGCAGAAGAGGAAGTAGAGTGCCCAAGGTTACCATCCTGAACTTTTCCTTCTGTAGATACTTGTTTAAGGCACAGAGGTCCAGGATTGGACGAATGCCTCCTGACTTTTTTGGAATGAGGAAATACAGAGAATAAAATCCCTGACCCTGCTGGGAGAGGTGCACCGGTTCTATTGCTCGGGATATCAGGAGGGTTGAAACCTCCTCCTCCAGAATAGAGGAGTGGTCGGATGATCTCCACGTCAGCCGAGGTGAGGAGTCTACTGGTACAGACAGGAAGTTGAGGTGGTAACCTTGAGTCAGTACAGCAAGTACCCAGTGATCTGAAGTGATCGTGTGCCACAGGTTGGTGAAGTGGCACAACCGACCGCCGACAGGTATGGACGGCAGAGGAGGTTGGCTTATACTCTCCAGCGAGAAGTCAAAATCCAGCAGCTGGGCCCGGTGGAGGAGCTAACAGTTTTCTGAGGCCTGGATTGTCTGGCCTGACCTTTTTGGTAAGGTCTGGAGGGGTGACCTCGAGTAGCAGGAGGATAATATCTCTGTGGCTTGAAGGACAGCCGCTTAGAGTCTCTTCGGAATGTCCTTTTAGAAGTGGATGGAAAATCAGAAGGCACCGATGAAAGCTGGCGTAGCGTCTCGTGGTGGTCTTTGAGCTGTGCTACAGTCTTCTGGATTTTGTCCCCGAAGAGATTATCTCCAGCGCCGGGAGGTCAGCCAACCGGTCCTGTACCACTTATCTTAAGTCAGAGGATTTCAGCCAGGCCCATCTTCGTGCACTAATCCCCGCTGCAGACACCCTAGAAGCAGTGCCGAAAATGTCATAGGCAGCGCAGACCCCATGCTTGCCAGCATCTAGACCCTTCTGAGCCAGGGTATTGAGTTGATCGTGAAGCTGGTCAGGTAAAGACTCAGAAAATTCCTGGATCTTTTTAAATAGGTCTCTGTTATACTGAGTCATGTATAACTGGGAGGAGGCAATGCGAGAAATAAGCATTTAGCCACGCACGATGGCCAAATGCATCCAGGGACCTCTGTTCTTTCCCTGGAGGTATGGAAGAATGAGGCTTAGAACGTCGTGCCTTTTTCTGGGCTGATTCTACAATCACAGAATGGTGATCCAGCTGTGATTTTTGGAAAACAGGGCAGTCTATACCAGGTAGGTGGCATCTGTTTTTCGATTCACTGGTGGTACAGATCCTGGATGCTCCCAATTCCTCTTCAAGTCCAGGAGGACTTCATAAATGGATATGGACATGATTTCCTTGGGTGCATCTACGAATTGGAGCACTTCCAGGATCTTGTGTCTGGAGTTGGAATGGTATAGCTTCAGATATTTCCTTTATAAAATTAATAAAAGACAGGTCCTCGGGAGGAGAACGTCTTCTCTCCTCAGGGGGGAGATGGCTCTGAAGGTAGATTATCAGAATCCTGGGAAGAATCATCGGTCCAAGGATCGTAAGGCTGATCACATGCTCCCATAGGATCTCCAGAGGGAAGTAATGGTGCTATTCCTGAAGGATCAGGTCTAGGCACTGACAGCACAGACAGTGGCACCAACGGCATAGATGGAGGCACCGATTGAGGACAATGCGGTATTGAGGGTATCGATGACATCAATGGGCGAGTCAGTGGCAAGATCCCAGACGATCCAGGCATAGGTTCCGGCCTTGGTGCTTCCTCATCGTCCGATGACAAAGGAATCGGGGTGGAAGGCGTTGGACATATCGGTATCATCGGTTCCACCTGTGGAAGGGCACCGATCAACGCATCCAGCCTGCCGAGTAGCGGTGCGAGCACCGTGGGAATTGGGTCGGCGACTGGAACTGGCATCGGTGCCGGCGTCAACGGAGGCTGGAAACCCTGCAGTGCCTTTCCGATGGTATCTTGGATCATCCGATCCAATTCCTCACGGAAGCCTGTAGCATGGAACCCCAGCTCTGGAGTAGGAGGCAGCACTGGCATAGCCAGAGGGTCCACCGGTGAAAGTGGAGTCGCAGATCCCTGCACCAATGAAGGTGGGGGAACACCTTGGTGACCCAGTTGCAGAGGAAGACGGGGCCTTCTCTGGACAGGATTTCTTTGTCGGTGGCTCTGTTGATCCAATGCAGAGGGCTTGCCTGGATCAGCGGACTGAGCCTTCTGATGGTGTCAACACTTTTCACGATGTTCTCCTCGGTCCTTCTCTGGAGCCGAAAAGAAAAAAGTCTATGCCTTCGGAGTAGTTGGTGCCTGGTGGACAGCATTGGCTCAGACAATGTCGAAGCGTTCGGTGGAGTCTGTGGTTTTGCCTGAAAAAGAAACTCCATCTTCTCTGAGCGGGCCTTACGACCCTTCGGTGTCATTTGGGCACATTTGATGCAAGTTGAGACATCGTGGTCCGACCCCAAACACCACACAGACCCTATGCGGGTCTGTGATTGACAATGTCCAAGGACAATTGGGGCACCGATGAAAACACGATGCCATGGCTTCGACAAAACTTTAGCTGCGGTGCAGTTGATGGCTGATAGGCCCCCGAAGGGAAAAATAGACAGGAATAGACCGCAAATGAGAGCAAAGCCTTACCTTGCGACTGCGGACTACGGAATAGATAGGGGGACCCCCATGGGGTACAATATTTTGAAATTTTAGAAATAAGTTCCGTGAGGAAAATTCCTTCAGGAATCTCTAGAGAGCACCTTAACCCGCATGGCTACTGCTGCGCGGAAAAGAGACTGAAGGGGGACCCTTATTGGATGCAGGGTTAGTGCCATGCTGGGCATGCCCAATAGGTGCCAGTCAAAGTTCTAGAAACTTTGACAAAAGTGTTCCGTGATTGGGCTCCATCCTGATGATGTCACCTATATGTGAGGACTACCAACCTGCTTGCCCATGGGGGCACCTTCCTCCATCTTAAGTTGAAAGGGAATGGCTTCAACCATTGCCCAGACGAACCCCGCGAAGGTATATCCTAAGGTGGAGAATGGCAGCGCTCCTCCAAGGGGGAAGAATCTGATGGAAGATCATCAGATGTATCAGAAGTATTCTTCCCTCAGGGGTCATATGGGCCCTCAGACTCATCTCGGCTGCCCAGAGAGAGGGGGCCGAGTAGCACTGGGCACATCTCTAGGCAGGGGTTCTGAGGGACTCGAAGGCCCAAGCCCTGGTCCTGACAGTGCCGGACGGGTGACAAGGGGATTACATAGAGTGGAGGGCATCAGACTTTTTTCCTCTGAGGAATTCCTTATGAGGACAAGCTTGGACGCCTTGCGTTTCGGTGCCCAACGGCTCACCAAGGAATTGTGGGGCGCCGGTAGTAACTGGGTCGGGAGGACATAGAGGATGACATCAAGCTGGTTCAACAACGGCTCCAGCCCTGCGGCATCGGCACAGGCACCAGCCTCAATGACATTGGTGACGATGCCGGCCCAGGTTGCTGGAGCACCGGTTCCCTGTCATGCAAAGCACCCAACATTCCAACTCTGCCTCAAAGCCTCCGATGAAAGGGCAGGCTGAGAGGGAGGGAAGAGTCTAACTCCTCCTCAGAGACCTGAGGAGGATCGACGTCCGGCACTGGAACTGGTGTGGATGGCCTCGGGCCACTGGCATCTAGGGAGGATGGTGCCTCCTCTCACCGTGGCTGCTTCCGGGGCAAGACGACAAGTGCCGTAGCCAGCCCAAGCCCAGCCCCACATGCTTCCAAGACCTCCCACAGTGCTCCGCCCAGTCCTTCCCTGGTGCTGAGGATGAGGAAGACAATCCTGAAGTCTACAACTTGTAGGAGACTGAGACTGGGTGATCCCTGGAGCCTGTTTCCCCCATAAGCCTTGGGGGAGGAGTGGTCATCGAGGGACTGAGGACGAATTGTTCCCCTCGGTCCTTAGGCAAGGATGACATCGATGCCGAAGTGAAGGGTTTGGTTTTTCCCCCAAAGCAAAAAACTTCTACATCTTGAACTTGGCCCAACGGTCTTTTCGGGTCATTTGAGCACGAAATTCGCAGCCCCGAACATCATGCGATGCCCTAGGAGGAGGATGCACACTTCATGTGGATCTGTCAGAGACATAGTCCAAGGGCACTGATGGAAGCCTGAGGCCACCATGAGGCTCACCAGGGACCGCAAAAGTAAGACTGGTGGGTACGGGAGCAGCGTGAAAAAATACTCACTGACCAAGAAAGAAGTGGGAACCAGAGGAGACAACCAGCACAGGAAGAAAAAAAGCAAAAAAATCACTTAAGAAATTTCCAGAGAGAAAAAGAGCATGAGTTCTACCTCCGCGAGACAACAGCTCTGCAGAAAAGAAAGGACTGAAGAGACACTCCTCCCCCCCCCCCCCCCGTGAACACGTGGATAGTGGCATGTGGGGCATGCTCAGTGTGCCAAAGTTTCTAGAAACTTTGACATAAGTTATCCATTCCAGGCTCCATCAGATGATGTCACCCACATGTGAGGACTACCATCCTGCTTGTCCTAGGAGAAAGCACTTCTCTGTCTCCATAGGTGGCCTACTGGTAGACCCCTCTCACCAACAGCTGTGGAAGGAGGCAGGAGAGAAGCGCTTCCTGCCTGTTTCCTCAGCCACACTATGTACTGCTAGACCAGAGCTATTTAGTGTTCTGTTCTACCTCAGTCCTAACAGCTAAAAGGGGAGTAAAAAAAATATAAATGACAGGCAAGCAGAGCCAGAATCAGGCAAAAGTCTGGCTTGGCTCCAAGAACCAAGCATGTGTACATTTAAATTAATTAGTACAGGGAAAAGAAAACTGGGAATGTGTGTGAAAAATGAAATTCTTTTCAACCTCTCTAGTTGATTTACCTGTCTCTGCTTTTTGTACTATTTTTGGTTCTCTCTATCAGAGTTGTATCATTCTTCTGCTTTCTCATTTTCCTGTCTTCCTTATTTCTTCAGATTCATTTTTATCTCCTCTTTCTTCCACTTGTGGCTGCTCCTCCCATTGCCTCCCTTTCTTCTCCCCAACAACTCCAACTGCTTTCTCAACTCTACCACTCCTTTACACTGCAGCCTCTTATTTACTTATCTTTTCTCCCTCCTCATACTCCCTTCTCCATTAAGTCTTCCCTTCCCTCTCCTCCTGCCACACCAGTCTCTAAGCTCCTGAAATCAGTGGATGCGGAAGGATATGCTGTTGAATACAGCCACTCCTCTTCATTTCTGTGGCCCAGCAAGATGGACTCAGCTAGCCACAATAGCCACTCTTCCTGCTGGCAGAATGGGATATAGGAGGCTGTAACTGCCAGTTCTGCTTCTCTTAATACTAGTAGTCCAGCACAAAATGGTCAAAAAAGCTGTAAGCTGCTGCTATACCTAGGTAACTGGCAGGGCCCAGGCCCAAAGCTCCAAATTCAATTAGATAGGGGATGAATAACCCTCCTTCAGTTCTCTTGGCTTGTCTAGAAGGCCAGCAGGTCAAGCCAGAATCAGGTACAAGGCTCAAACCTGACAAAGCTCAAACTCTTCAGCACCAACGTTAAGTAACAATAGTGGCCCATACTCACCTAAAAATACAATTTTTTATTTTTGCTTTATTGAGGTTTTCATAACATACAAATTAAATGAAAACAAATTTACAGTTAAAAACTACAATAAAAATATTGATATTTATATTATATTTTAAATCATATCTATAATTTTTACTTAATTCCCCAACTACTAATCCCAACTACTTTTCTCTATATTTATAATAAAGAGTTGGTTTTAAACAAGTAATGAGTACATTTTTGCTATTCAAATTATTCTCCTTTAAATATATTCAAGTAATATATAGTGCCATATCCTTCCACAATTGGAAATATCTTTTTTAGTTTTTTTGTCAAGGATTTTGAATATCTTTACTTCTTGGAATCTCATAAAATGCTGTTTGGTGCATTAATCTGCTCCATGTTTCATTTAATGGAGCTTCTTCTTCCTTCTATGACAATAATATATATTTTTTAGCTAATAAAAGCGATACACAAACATTTTCTTTCTCCGCTGGACAATGTACTCTTCTTTTCATATAAATATAATAATTTATCTGACCATTCTATGCTAGTATTTAAAATTTTCTAATAAACATTGTTCTTTATACCAGTAAATTTGTAATTTAGGCCATCCCATTAACATATGATAAAAAGTACCACTTTGTATTTTACATTCTAAACAAATTATTATTCCACAATTTCATTTGAATACCCATTGCTCTAGTAATATAGTTTCTATGAATAATTTTAAATTGAATTTCTCTTAGATTAGCTATCATGAAATACCTATAGATTAAAGAAAATGCAAAAACTAACTTTTTTCAGTTACTAATATTCCTAAATCCCTTCCCCACAAAACAGCTAATGATTAATTTTTAAAAAACTGCTGGCAATCACTTCTGTATTCTTAGAACTCCAAGAAACACCAAAATGTTGGCCAATCTGTTAATATTTACACCCGTGTTTAGAAGAAAAAAAAAAAGCTACTGGCTAGAAAAGGCCTGTCCAGCTTATATGAAAACTTGGTTTTATCCATAGCTGAAAAATAAACAAAATTTTATTTATTCAAATATATTACAACTCAAAGGTCTCTGATGAAGCACCAACCTGCTGATGTTTTCTTTCCATTTCCACAAGCTCCCCCTCCACCTTGGTCTGTTTTTCCTTAACTTTCAGCAGCTCTTCATCCTTGGCCTGTAGTTCTTCCTCTTGCCGTGTCACTTGTAGCAAAGGCTTTACCTATTAGGAGAGAATTAGAACATTTAATGTGTGCGTGCATAATCAAGAACCCTGTGTTATTGGGAGGTTGATGGTGTACCTATTTATATTAAGAGTGAGAAAGAAAAATTGACTACATTAAAACATCTCTATGGGAGTATACCACTATTTAGCATACATTTAACCATCCAATCCCATTTTTGGGATTTTTTTACATCAGGTGTTTCATGACACCCCAAGTTCCTGCAGTGGCCTTATCAGTAAGTAGTTCTAGTACCAAAAGCTATCTTATTTATTGAATTTGATAAACCATTCATAGAAGGAACAACTAAGATGGTAACAATTAATTTACATCCATAATAAAACAAATTAGAGGGGATCAAATGAGGAAGTGAGTAGAATCAGATTTCTGCTGCTCTGAGGTTCACTCCAACTTTTATCTCATTTGGCAATAGCAGCTATCCTTACAGTTACCAAGAAAAATTGGCAATGCACTGGGGGATCGTGGCTAGCTGACTGCTATCTTTCAAGTTAAAGGAGGACTATTAAATTAAAAAAAAAAAGAAAAGAAAAGTGCTGTCTACCAAATTCAGTTTCACAACCCTTTCCCGGAGCCACGCCTAGCCAGTCATGTTTTCAGGATATCTGTAATGAATATGTATGAGACAGGTTTGCATACACTATTAGCCTGATTGAGATTTGTGAACTCTGCTTTGTGAAGGTTGCAGATCTCCCATGTACTATATATTATGTAGAACAAGATTTCTGGGCTGAGAGAAAACGCAGTTGCTTACCTGTAACAGGTGTTCTCCTAGGATATTAGTCCTCACAGATGAGTGACATTATCAGATGGAGCCCGGCAAGGAAAACTTTCGTCAAAGTTTCTAGAAGCTTTGATCGGCATACTGAGCATGCCCAGCATGCCACTATCTGCGCATCCACACAATGTCCCCCTTCAGTCTCGTAACAGAGAAAAACTACGAATGAAAAAATAAAACAAAATGCAGGACAACCCAACTCTGCGGGGCGGCAGATGAGTTTCCTGAGGACTAACATCCTGCTTGTCCTAGAACACTTGTTGTAAGTAAGCAACTGCGCTTTCTCCTAGGACAAGCAGGATGGTAGTCCTCAGTTGGGTGAATACCAAGCTACAGGCTGCTCCTGAGCATAACCATGCGCAACAGGCACCAAACCGCACAATAGTAACTGTGGTGCTGTTGGTAACACGGGAAGACAGCCTGAACCAAAGAATGGGCCCTACTGTTAGCAGAGGGTAGTGCCTTTATTGCGGGGTACTCGGCCCCCAACTCCCTCAGCCATGGACATAGCAATAAGGGTGAAAGGCACAATCACCCAGCTGACAGACTGAAATTCTCCTCACAGAGGAGGGTTCTGCAGGCAAGAATGACTGATAACGATCCTTAAGAAGGACCCTCATCAAGTCAAGTAGATTCCAAAATGACTCCTGAACAGGGGGGAAACCTGTAAGGTCACCAGGGAGCAAAATTGGACAGGCTCCCTCATGGATAGACCTGCTGCATCTCAGAGCTATTCTCAATTATTCTCAGAGCTGGTGCCAGTCAGAGCAGTGCCATACCTTGTCTGGGAACAGAAAACAAGGGACATCCCCTCAAAGGGGTGCATAGTCAGGCGTCGAGGGAACCCAAAAGGATTGCCCTGGAACCCAGTTGAGTCTTCCCTTCCAGAGGGGAGAGGGAAGCAGCAGGATTGGGGCCTAGCAACCCCCCCCCCCCCCAAAGGAGAGTTGAGGCACAACGACTGATCGCTGAGATGCCAATGCGACCAACCCACCACAGACAGCCCCCACTGACAGTTCATTGATATCAAAAGGAACCAATGTCCGCTAGTGCCAACAGCAATTTCCCTTGGCTCACCGATGCGTCCAGTGGTGTCGATGCTGTTAGCTCGATGGCCTCACAAGCATTACGGCTGACAGCCTCACTAGCACACATTAATATTGATGGTGTGTGCATCTTGGCAGGACCCCCAACCCTGGGATCGTTAGCTGAAGGGGCAGTTCTGTGCTTCCCAGTGCCTCTGCATACAGATGCACCAGTGCATCAGAGGGCCTCGAGAATATGGCAGCCCCTGTGCTTAATCCAGAAAAGGCTAAGAACCACTGCCCCCCTGAGGGCTGCAGGATCATGCAGGAGCTTCAAAGAGTCCCACAGTGGCAACAAGAGCGCTCAATGGCGAATCCAGTGCCTGGTTGGTGGGGCTAGACAGTCGAGGCGGTAATGAGAGGCATCAGTGGTCCGAAGGCCTCTCTGGTGGCCCCACACCTTGATGGCCTTGAGAGAGTCAATATTTACTGAGGCAGCACCACATTGTGATGGCATTGAGGTCATGCTGGTACAGAGGTTGCTCACCTTGACGAAGTGGGGTCGACAGCATCGAGGGTTTGCCACCACTTCGACCGCCCCAGTCCCTAGGGTGGCCATGCATACATCTTGATGGATCAAGGGCCCCAGGGGCATCAAGAGCACCGCCAGCACAGCGGCAACAATGATAACGCAGCCACCACAGCACTGAGTGCAGCGAGGGTACAACAACAAGAGCCGCGAGGGCACCGCAGTATCAAGTGCACGGAGGGTACTACCGTGGCAAGTGCCCGAGGGCACTTGCTGAGGGGTAGAGTGCCCCGAAGGCACCGTGACCTTGAGTGCCTCAAAGGCACAGAGGCATTGAATGCACCAAGGGCACAGAGGCATTGAATGCACCGAGCGTGGCAAGTGCCCGATGGCACCCTACTGAGGAGTCAAGTGCCATGAAGGCATTGTGACCTAGACTGCAAAGGCACTGTGATATTGAGTGCACAGAGGGCACAAAGTGCACTGTGCCAAGGGAACGAGGGCACAGAGGCATCAAGTGCACTGAAGCCACTGTGGCAAGTGCACCAAGGGCACTATGCCGAGGTATCGCGTGCACAGAAGGCACCATGCCATCAAGTGCATCAAAGGCACGTCATTGAGTGCGCCACATCACATCGTGAGCATGCTCAGTAGGGCATGCTGAAAGCTCTAGAATCTTTGAGATTAAAATTCCGTGCCAGGTTCTATCTGATGTCACCCATGTGTGAGGACTACTATTCTGCTTGTCCTAGGAGAAAGAGCAACACTGGTTGAAGGGGTAACCGCGGTGATGGATAATGCATTGAATACAAAATTTGAGGTTTACAAGAAGTTGGTCCACGAGCATGGACTGTTGCGAAACATGCAACAAGCATGAAACAAAGGATCTTGACACGGAGGATGAATTTCATGTGGTATGGACAATATTTGTGGCCCCCTCCCCCCAAATCTGCGATGAAAACATTGCGATGAAAGTTGGAGGACTTTGAAAATTTCTGCAGCAAATGGGACTAGTTTCTGGACTGATCTGTGGTATTACAGGAAGACAAATTAGCAGGGAAGAGCCAATTTTCCTACTTAGATCAGTCTAGACAAGTGGGATGTTCCCATGCATCCCTAACACTGGACAGGAACCCAAAAGACCTGCTCTTAACGCACTTTCACAGGAGGTTGCATCCTCCTGCGCCCGACCATCCAACCGGTAACGTTTGGTGAAAGTATGAAGTGAGGACCACACTGTGGCCCTACATATCTTTTGGAAGTCACCAACTGACACCCTGCGCAAGAAGCTGCCTGCGTTCTAGTCGAATGTGCCTTGAGGCCCATTGGAATTTCACGACTCTTACAAATATAGGCCGACCAAATGGTCTCCGTCAGCCATCTAGATATCGTAGCCTTAGAAGCTCTCTTGTTTTTTTTTGCTCCAAACACAAAGATGATCCGACCACCAAAAACCATTAGTGACCTTCAAATAATGCAACAGAGTGACACACATCCACACATCTCTATCCTGCGGAGACTCTAGACCACTCCGGAAATGCCGGAAGCTCAACTGTCTGATTCATATGGAAAGAAGACAAAACTTTCAGCAAAAAGGAGCGAACTGTATGCAACGTCACCCTGTCATCCACAATACGTAAAAAAGGATCCCGAAAAGACAGCACCTTGAAGCTTGGTAATCCCACCTGACTGAACAGATGACAACCAGAAAAACTGTCTTTAATGTCAAGTCCTTCAAAGAAACTTGTCTTAAAGGCTCAAAAGGCACTCCACAGAGAACCCGCAAAATTAAGCTATATCTAGACCTGAAATTCCATCCCATTAAACTTCTAAAGAACAAATTCAAATATTCAAGGAAGGAAGGATGCTCAAAACTGAACCCCATATTTATTCCAAATGTGGGCTGAAAACTGCCCTATTACAGTAAAGGAATGGCATCTTTTCTTTCACTTACTTCCCTCTGTGAGGGAAGTAAGTGAAAGAAACTGTGAGCCCTCTGGGGACAGAGATAACTACAGTACCTAAATGTAATCCGCTTTGAAGTGCTGAAAAGCAGAATAAAAATAAAATAAATGTGTCTGTTTAGCTCCTGCTTTGCACTGTGCACCCATTCCCAGTTGGTTACTGATGTACCCCAATTCTTTAGCCCCCATTTTTTCTCATTTGAAACTCAAAAATCAATCTCATGTGGTACTGGAAAAGCTTCCACCAAATCCAGATAAACTATATCATATGTAGATGCATGAAACAGTTAGAAAATGTGGGTACCAGCCCAGAAATTGCTAGCAGCTAGAACATTTTCCTCCATATTTTTATTTTACTTTGTTTTTTTTTCTCCATTTTTACTTTTAGTGGTTCCTATTGCCCCTTAAGTTTGTTAATTTAAAAAAAATTAGTGATGGTTTGTACTTATTTTGCTTCCTCCCATGGCCCCATCTCAATACTTTTTATTTAAAATATTTCCTGCACTTATCTGCAGTTTTAACTCTGCTCTCATCTTCCTCCCCAGCTTCTTGCCTCCTATTTGCCAGTACAGCTCTCCTTGGGCCCGGTAGTAGTTCTTCCCAAGTTGGCACCAAATTTTGTGTCTAAGAGTTTTTCAAGTCCAGTATAAATACATCTTGTGCTTGCATAATGTATTGGTACATAAACTTAATATGTATAACATTCTATTTTTAAAAATGTAGTTCCTTAAAATTGTGTTGTATTTACACTTTGTATATATCAGTGTAACATCTGCCTGAGATTCTGATAAGGGTTAGAACCCAGTGCGCTGATTTAGATTCGTAATAATGTAAATAACTAATTAGAAGTTTCCAGAAAATAAATATGTCTTCTCCTCACAATGAAATAGAAATAAAAAAAAAAAGAGGGAAATCCTAATGATTCCATGTCCATCTTATTCATATACTATTGAACCCAGGATTGCATTAAAAAAATATTCAAAAATTTCTTGGAAAGTCACTTCCTCAAAGATTCATCCTGTTTGATCATTATGTCAATACTAAATTCTAACTGCCATCATCTGCAAATTAAGACACAAGAGAGGTATCCAACCTTTGTGAAAAGTCTCCACCATTGCCAGTGACGTAGCTTGAGATAAGCTGCACAGTTCCTCTGTAGCACTTTCAAAGCACTCAGCTGTTGCTGTTTCTTAGCAAAAGCCCTGTGGACAAGAGAGGCAGAATGCATGCACTGCATTTAGTGGCGATAAGAGAACAATTAAAGGATGTGTTGGTTGAATGTCTCCAGTGCTCACAAAATTACACACTGGATTATTCAACTGCCAAGTAAAATTGCTCATCGGAAATCACTGTATGATTTACTAAAGAATATATAACAGTTAAAGTAATGACAATATAATTTAAAAGTCAAGGGAAACAACAGTATAACATCAGCCCAACAGTTACTCAATTGAGTAAAGCTGTGTTACTGCATGGCATACCATAGGGTGCCACAACACATGACAACTGACAGGGTAAGAGTAAATTAATAATAGTACAGTCTGATAATTAACAGATGGCAGAAAGAGAACTGGCACATCTAATCTGCCTAGCCTCTCAATTCCTAACTTACTTAGGAATTGAGAGTGAAAGATTCAATTCAATCTAGACATGTTCAAGATAATACGGCTACTGGACATGAACAATAACCACAGTATGACCTAATGAGTAATGTCAGAGTCTCTTTTCCTGCCCAGGGGAATCCCTCTGTGCTACATACTTCTGGCTAGATATCCTCTGCAGACAGCCTTGGAAGAAGATGATGATGTCTGTGATCTTGAGGTCCCGTTCTTCTTCCAAGTGTGCCAGGACTCCAGCTCTGAAAAAGATCTTACTCCTGCCCAATTCTGTACAAGTTTGGGTCCAGTTTCTAAAGCTCGGATCTGGGGAGAGAAGGGGAAGAGGAAACAAAAGATTCACCCTATGCAACATCGCAGACATACATTTAAAACTGCTAAAATGCAGGCAACATCTCTAAAATGTAAGAACTGAAGACATCTCTTCCAGCAAGCTTTCACTTAGACCACCAGTATGGTGGTTTTTGTTTTTAAGTTATGTGGTTTCTTTTGGTTTTGGCCTTTATATTTTGTATGATGAATGTATCAATTGATTGTTTTATGGCTGTTTTAATCTGTAATCCGTCCCAATCCTGGGAGAGTACAAGGAAAAGAATTGCAATAAATAACTGCTCACCATTCGTTCACAAGCCTGTTTGCCATCCATAAAGCCTTTAGAATAGCAGTTGGAGTGAGGATCTCATACCTATAAAACAGCCACAGAATATATTTATTTATACTTGTTTTACTCTAAGGTCTATACCAAAGAGCTCAGCAGTTTATTCTTCTGTTGTAAAACTTTCAGAAATACAAGGAAAGGCAACACCAATCTTAGCATGACATGAGGTAAGGTTTTCTTAACATCCAAAACAAGTGCACAAGTTAAAATTTGCACAAAGTGGATATATCATGAGGCAAATTTTGCAAATGACAAAATAAAATTGTGAGGCTGCTAGCTTTAAACAAATTACCTCATGAAAAAATAACAAAATCAATAAGAAGAAGGATATCAACGTCCATTATTTCTGATTCAAATATGGTAGGGACTTATTTTGGGGATAATGATCAGACGGGGACAAAAATTAAATTTCTGGTGCATAAGCCTCAACCAGAGCAGCTCAATAAAACATGCCAAAAAGAAAATTAAATTAATAATGAGAAGGCTACAGGAAGTAACAAAAGATTTCTGGTGTGATTAACAATGAATGCATTAAGAAAAGTAGGGAAAAATTAGGAAATAGATGTACAGATCTCACACTATCACCAAGAAAAATTCAGAAGAAATACTACTTAAATTTAGTACAGCTTTTTAAACCATATTTCATATGAATAAGTTCCTCCCCTTCTACCCAACACATTCAGCACCTTTGTCTGAATTCTTGGAAAACAATCCGTTTGGAAATCCCTGACGACAGATTCTTATGCCTTCTAGTACACCATTGCAGACGCAGTTGATCTAAAACAAGGTGTGGATCCAGTTTCCCAGCCTAAAACATGAGGATAAAAATATTTAGCATTAGCTTTCTTTCTATTGAAGAGAACACACTGAATCATTCAATACCTGGATACTGAGCTAAAGAGGAAAACACTTTCAGCACCATTCAAATCTATCTATAACCTACCATAAAAAGGTAGCTACTTTGATCAGCTTTTTCTATGTTTAGGACAGATATTCAGAATTACACACCCTCTTCCTGCTGTCATACTTTCCAGTTGTGATACCAGAATAGTGTTCTATCCTTGACAGCAGAGGCACAGCTATCCCTCTGATGGCAGCAGCTCCAGCTCATCCCCCCCCCCTCAACTCCTTGACCTGCATGACCCTCTCTCTCCCCCAACTCCTTGCCCAGCAGCAGCAGCCACTCCAACTACCCAGCAGCAGCCACTTCCTTCTCCCCCACTTTCATGCTTCTCAGATCATGATGCGCAGCAGCAACATTTTCAACAAATTAATACGGGTCTGTGAGCTGGCATGTACTCATAGGCCCTGCTCCTCCTCCAGAATGGGCTTTCTGTTATCTAGGAAACCCAAGAAGGGTTTTATTAGCATGAAAGCTTACAGGCCCCATCCTGATTTTGTTTTAATTTGCTGCAGTTGATACTGCAGCCAGTGGAACACGACTCCCTCTTGGGGCATGATACCGGGACCAAGTTTCCCATGCGTTCCCCTCTAGTCCTAGTACTGTTTAGAATCCTCAACCCACAAACTGAACATTTGCCCATGGATAGGAAAAACAAAGTTGGTTACTTATAATAATAGGTGTTCTCCAAAAAGAGCAGGATAAATCAGTCACAAAAGGGTGAGGTCATCCTGTCAGTGTCAGGATAGAAAAGCTCTTTCAGAGCTCCAAAAATCCAAAAAGCTTCTCTTAGCACATGCAAGACTTCTCACACAGCCACCTAAGTCTCCTCACTCTTTATAGTATGCTACTCTTCAAGTCTAAGGAGAGGTAAGAGGGACTGTATTGGCTGATTTAGCCTGCTCTCTAAGCGAAAACCTGTTACAGGTAAACTTTGCTTTCTCTGTGGACAAACAGAATAATAGTCACCCAAGCTGAGTGCTGCAATTGATTAATTTATTTGAGCACTGCAGATCTGTTAAGCAACCCATATTTGTTAAAGTTTGGAGGATACAGTTGAAAACTGCTACCCTGATAAGCGTTTTCCAAGCAATTCCAAGCAGTACTGAACTGTAAATGTATGAAGACCAAGTGGTACCCTTACAGGTATCTTCTATAGAGATGGTACAAAGATGTACAAAGAAAGCTGTGGTAGTCTTGACTGACTGTAGCAATAAGTGATGCAATCAGATTTCCAAGTTGTTAGAGTTCTCTTTATAACTGATACTCCTTATTTAACTGAAGGACAGAGGTGAAGTGTGTCCGTATGACCGTTCTGACTAAATAGAATAAAGTAGGTCTTCTGCAGTTCAGCAATATGAAGAGCTTCTCACCCTTTATGGGCATGCGGTGTGGGAAAACATGGTGGCAATATGATGGATTGATTTAAATGAAGAAAGACCATTTGTATTATAAATTTAGAATGCAACTACCCTGTTGGGGAAGCTTTGAATATAGGGAGCATGCGAAACTAGAAATAACTGCTATTAAAAATAGAACTTTCCAGGAAAGGCATTTTAAATGTGAACAGATACAAATAGTTCAAAAGGAAGCTTCATAAGCTGATCAAGAACTAAATTTAGTTCCCAAGGAATGGCCAGATCATGTATTGGAGGTTTTAGAATTATGATGCCTTTCATAAATCTAGCAACTGCAAGCTTGTGAGAAATAGGCATACCCTCCCAGTCCTTCATGATGTGCTGCTACAGCTTCAAGGTGAACACTGATAGAACAGGTTTTAGACCACAGTCAGGATTAGCAAATACTGCAGCATGAAAGATGCAGGACATTTAAAAAGGTCTCGGTTTAAAAGTGCACACCAGACACTATACCTTCTCCATTTAAAACTAATATTTTCAGGTAAATATTTCTTTGAAACAAGAATAATTTTTTCTAGACTTCTGTAGGCCTCAACATCCAAGCAATCAGAGCCAAAGATGGGATGGAGGGGATTCAGGCTGCTGAGTGAGGAGGGATAGGGATATCTTCAATCTTACTGGCTGAGGAAGTTAGGAGCTGTAGCCATGGAAACCAGATCAATTGAGACCAAAAAGGGGCTATCAAAATCATTTAAACCCCCCCCCCCCTTCTCAGTTTGTGGATTGTCCTAGATGTGTGTGGAATTAGGGAAAACATATAAAGGATTAGATGGAATGGAGCAAGCATTCACTGCCATTCTCTCTCTCTTCCTGATCTCATGGAGCAGAATGTTGGCACTTTGTCATTGAGGGATGATACAAAACTGTTTGTGGACTGCCCCAAAGCAGAAAAATTGCCTGCACTATGAGTACATAATGAGCAGTTGTGCGATTGAAGCTGGCAAATTAAGCTGTCTGGAATTTGATTTTGATCTCCAGAAATGTAGACAATCAGAAGAAACAATCTTTGAGAAATTGCCCATTTCTAAATCTTGTTTTCCAGGCAAAGCCAATAATAACCCATTATCCCATCTTGACATGTTGATGTAGATTGCTATTTGCTTGCTTTTTTGGATCACCTTTAGTCATGAAGTGAAGATTTTTAGAGCATGTAATATTGTTCTTAACTCTAAAATTAATTACATTTGAAATCTTCTCTTTGAATGACCAGATTACTTGGGAGTGGAAGCCTTTCAAGTGAGTTCCCTGACTGACAGGAAACTTACAGAGAATTTCTTGAAATTGTGGTTGGTGGAAAAATTGACATTTGAACTAATCACAGAAACAGTCCAGATCCAAAAGTATAACAAACAAATGTAAGAAAAACCCTTGGCTAATAAATTTT